>NC_142948.1:20444094-20494094 GCF_046866305.1 Octopus bimaculoides | reverse complement strand
TACTTGGTTTTTGTCTATCTTGGCTTTTATCCAATTAGTCTTTAATGCTTGGTCTTGTGCTGCAGCTAACAAACTTTCTGTCTCCCTCTTCAACCTTCCTTTCTGCATCTATAACTATGTCTCACTACTACTATTTGCTGCAACTACCATGGGAATCTACCATGCAGAGCCTTCTTCTGCCAGTCAGATAATTTCTGTTCTTTTTTCTGGTTAATTTCGTTTGCATTTTTGATTTCCCTATGTTTTGCTGTGACTCCAGCTTTTAATAAACTTTCTTCACTATTACCTACATAGGAGTCTATATCTACTCCAGCTAACTCTGTGCAGTCTTCTACTGATATTAACCCTCTTCTGCCTTTCTTTCTAGGTAGGTATAATCTTGCTACTCCTGCCCTTGAGTGGAGTTCTCCATTCACATTAAATTCCTTCCTAGTTCTTCTGTCTAGCTTTGCTAACTCAGATTTTGTCCTCTCTACAAAAGCTGCTAAGTATCTAAATAATGATACTGCCCAAGTATTTACAGTCTTCACTAGATTTGGACCATTTAGCTTTGACTTCATTAGCTTCCTCACCCTTCTGATGTACTCCTCAATTTTCATTTTCATATCAATAGTTAGTACTCTATCAGATTATAATACTCCTAGATACTTATAACTCTCTCCTTCTTTCAATGATTTTAATGTCTGGCCATCTGGTAATCGGATGCCTTCATTGTTAACTACCTGTCCCCCTTTTCATGACTAATATTGCACACTTATCTATGCCAAATTCCATGTCTGTATCTTTGCTGAAGAGTCTTACAGTCTGTATTAAAGAATATATCTCTTTTTTCATTTTTATTAAAAATCTTCACTTCAGCCATGTAGAGCAAACAATTAATTTTTCCTTTACTATTTCTGAACTGATACCCTGCCTTTGCCTTCCTTAATGCTAAACTGAGGGGAATCAAACATAAGACAAATATTAAAAGGGATAACAAGTCTCCTTGGAAAATTCCTCTCTTGATATTAATTTTCCCTAAGACTGTGTTACCTAAGTAGAAATCTACTTTCCATTTCTTCATGCTAAGGCTAATTAATTCTTTTATGTTGTTTGCAATTCTGAATATACTCAAACATTCACATATCCATGATTGTGGGATCATGTCATTGACTTTCTTATAATCTATCCATGCTATTGTTAGATTTTTCTGTCTTGATTTTACTTCATTTAGAACTGCTTTGTCTATGTATAATAGATCATGTATTCTCCTAGCCTTCTTCTTGCAACCTGTCTGTTCTTCTGGCTGTCAAGGCGTACATAAATGCTTTCTAAAAACATTCCTGTGGTAAGACAGTGATTGGTCTATAATTGCTAGCTGTATTACCCTTGTCTTTCATAAGGTGTACTGTTATCCCTCTAGTCATCCAATCTGGTATTATTTTTCCAGTAAGACAATCCTGAAGTTGTTTTATCAGCTTTCCATGTAAGCTACAACATTTCTTTAACCAGTACCCTTGAACTAAATTTGGTCCTGGACCCTTCCAATTTGGCATTTTCCCAAACACTATACTCTTTAATGCACTAGTTAATCTTAGATCTGGCTGCTTTTCACTCACTACTTCTTCCCTCACTTTCTTTAACCATGCTGCATCTCCATTATGATTGACTGGCTTATCCCAAATATTACACCTGAACTTTCTAACTCCTTCTGTATTAGGTTTCTCATCTTCAGTACTTTCTTCTTCACTATTTATTTGGTTATATAATGTCCTTTGGTCTGTCTCAAATAATCTATTCTATTGATACTGATCTATTCTTTTCTGATATCTGGAAAGCTTGCCTGCTACTGCTATGATACGCTGTTTCAACTTTTCTATGACTGTCTCAAATCCTTTCTCCTTGATTAAGTATCTTTTCTCAAGAGAAGATTTAAATATTGTGTTTCTTAACCTGTTAAGTTTCCAGGCTTCTATTCTACTCAGATCTTGTCTTAAAATCTTCACTTTATTTTGTAGTCTCCTTTTCCTCATTTGTTCTTTTTTAATCTTTCCTTGTGGAATATCTAATCTTCTAGTAACTACTACCTCTTCAGCATAGATCAGTAAGTTGTGTTACTTATATTTTTTAATATCTATTATCATTATTATTATTATTATTATTATTATTATTATTATTATTATTATTATTATTATTATTATTATTATTAAGGCAGCAAACTGGCAGAATTGTTAGTATGCTAGACGAAATGCTTAGCAGTATTTCATCTGTTGCTACGTTCTGAGTTCAAATTCTGCTAAGGTCGACTTTGCCTTTTATCCTTTCGGGGTCGATAAATTAAGTACCAGTTGAGTATTGGGATTGATGTAATCAACTATACCCCTCTCCAAAATTTCAGGCATTGTGCCTATAGTAGCAAGGATTATTATCATTACTATTATTATTATTCATATATGCACAAATGGCCCAATATTTAAACACACATTACATACATATATGCATGTATGGATGGGTATATAGATATATATATATATATATATATATATATATATATATATATATATATATATATATATATTGTCAGGAAATCATAAATTCGAAAGAGAAGCACACTCTAAGCTATAGAGCAGTAGAGTAATTAGATAAAGATAGTTATGGCCGGCAGCCTATAACCTCTCTTCAAAGTGGAGGGAGAAAGGGTTTCATTGCTAGTTGTCAAACACACAAAGGAGAAGGATTAAATGCAAAGGACTGCTTCAAATAGACCACTATCCATAACAGATATGGTCATTTTGTGGGTCCCAGAATTTCAGTAGGAATCTCCTGAAGTATAAGCATGGTCCAAAGACTTCCGTCCTGGAATTCAAGATGTTGAGGGAATTCTTTAACATTCTTGCCTGTACAGCTATGTACAGCTTGCAACACTTGATGTAGGAGCTCAGTTTTTTCAAGGATCTAGGAAAAAATGATAGACTTAGTAAGATGAATGCGATGGAATGTCTTCTTTTATGACCAAGTCATGCCATCTCTGGAGAACAACACATACTGGATCACAGAAGCAGGCCAGCTGAGCATCATTCTCAGACTAAAATTCCATAAGTCCTCTTGCTCCTTCCTGCCACCTGCACGTCATGTTCAAAACCCTGGTGAAGGGTGTCAGCAAGACGATCTCGAACCTTTTCTCTAGTCAAGAAATTTTTGACACAATAGCCCCCTACTATAATGAGGCCCTAGCTGTTAGTAGGTTCAGGGACCACATCTTCAACATTAGACTATTAAAAAATTCTGACAGGTCACTAATCTTCTCAGACAAGACAAAAAAAACTATATAGGATAGACACCCATACTTATAACAGACGATTAGAAAACAACATTACACAGAACTATAGGCACATTTCCCCACACATACAACATCAACAGTGAAGTCAAACAGTTAGCCAATGACTTAGATATAACAGACAGGGTAGAAATTTTAGCTAAAAGGAGTGCCTTTATTACTATCAAAGACCACAAACTGAACCTCAAATGCTGTGAGATCAATCCAGCTAAATCTGAGATCGGTCTGGTGAGCAAGCACATACTGAGGAACATCAACAATGACATAAGGAGAGCTACCAACTTCTTCCTATGAGGTAGCACCTATGAGGTGATTACATGGTTTAATACCAACAAAAGGAGAGGCAGAGCAAGGTTCACCCAATTTGACATAGTTGATTTTTACCCGTCTATGTTGCAAGGGTTACTGGTCAAGACACTTTTCTTCATTAGGGGTTTCACTGACATTAGCGATAGGGACATAAATTTCATCATGCATGCCAGGAAAATGGTGCTGTTCAATAAAAGTGCAACCCAGGTCAAGCAAACCAACCCCTTGGGCTCTTTTGACGTAGCGATGGGTGCCTATGACAGCACTGGTGTATGCAACCTTCTTGGGTTGTACATTCTGGATGCCCTAAGGAAGAAATTCCCCTTTAGATGATGCCCTGGTTATCTGTAGAGGTGCTAATGGGCACACCCTAGATAGACTTAGGAAAGATTTTATTAGCACCCTTACTGCTATGGAACTGAAAATTACTATCAAGACCAACTTCACCACCACAGATTTTTTAGACATCACACTTGACTTGAGCTTTGGTACTTACTAGTCCCATCGCAAGCCAAATGAGAGGCTGGAATATATCAATGCAGCCTCCTGCCACCTGCCTATCATGTTCAAAAACCTGGTGAAGGGTGTCAGCAAGAGGATCTCGAACCTTTCCTCTAGCCAAGAAATTTTTGACACTGCAGCCCCCTACTATAATGAGGCCCTAGGTGCTAGTGGGTTCAGGGACTGCATCTCCTACATACTGGGCCCTAAAACCCGCAGAGGGAAGCGCCACCAAAATATCATTTGGTTTGCACCCCCTCTCCCTCGACGTAAAAACATGTGTAGGTAGGATATTCCTTAGGCTAGTCGACAAGGACTTTATACAATCACATAGGTATGGATGCCTATTCAACAGACACAACCTAAGAGTCTCATTTAGCTGCACCCCCAATACTAAGAGTATATTAGTTAACACCCCAAAGCCACTAGTAGAGGTGGAATGTCCATGCAGGGACTACAGCAGATACCCAGTGGGAGTTCAATTTTTTAATAAAAAAACTACTGGGGCCAAATGTGATAGAACTCATCAAGACAAGTGTCATGGTGCTAATCTTTTCAAAAAATATTCAAAATGAAAAATGTTATTATATAAGCTAAATGTGCCAAAAGTACGTAAAGCAATTTCCAAGTAATATTATTACTTATTACAGTACTAAGATGATGAGCTGGCAGCATCGTTAACACTCAGGGCAAAAGCTTCACAGCATTTCATCTGTCTCTGCATTCTGAGTTCAAATTCCACCAAGGTTGTCTTTGCCTTTTATCTTTCCGTACTCGATAAAATGAGTATCAGCTGAGCACTGAGGTTTGATGTAATCAACTTCGCACCCTTCCGGATTTCATGGCATTCTGCCAAAATTGGAAATCAGTCTTGCAAAATGTTTGATTCAATTCAGTATTTAGGTACCTTGGAAAGATCTGCCTCATATTCATAGAATACACTATATTGTAATAAATATCACTCACACATGGCAGCGTGTGAACAATATTCTTAAAGCCAACATTTACTCACTGGCAACCACTAATTCAATTTTTTATCAAATTTGATGATGTTTATATATCTTTAGATTGTTCGCCTTTTAAGCTACCTTTTGAAATTTGGTGCAAAAGAAAAAAAGTTGAAATTTCAGATATGTGAGGTCAGAAAGGTGAGAATAACACCTGAAATTGATTTCAGGGATATACACGCGAGACTGCATGCATACTTTCGTAAATACACACACACACACACACACACACACACACACACACACATATACACACACAAACAATGCACACAGATACAGAAATAATGCACACACACGCACACAAACAATGCACACAGATACAGAAATAATGCACACACACACGCACACAAACGATGCACACAGATACATAAACAATGCACACACAAACACACTCACATGCACATATACATAAGTAACTTTTAAAACATCCATGAAGAGAAACAAAAGTGTGACAAATACATAGCTTTAAGGAGAGAGGGGTTAAGTCGACAGCAATTGATGACAAGTGAACTCTTTTCTGCTGTTCATCGTAAATAAACACTCACACACACACACACACACACACACACACACACACACACACACACACACACACACATACATACATACATACATACATACATACATACATACATACATACATATTGCAGAAAAATGTTACTGAGGTTTAAAGTTTAATCATTTCCACCTAATCAGAAAACAGGATTTAGAAGCTGGCATTTTCTGCATGACAGTTGTCTATCACAAAATGAAAGCAAAATCATTATACGAGGAGGAATTTTTATTAAACAAATGAAAGCAAAGTATTACGACGACCAAAGTTGTGAGAACTTCTGAGGTTTTAATAAGGTTTTTGTTTGCTTTTAAACTTTAATTCAATATTAAGAGTTGCAGAAATTAGATTATTATTTCTTAGGGTAAATTGATAAGGTTTTTGCTTTCATATAGTATTTATTTATTTATTTATTTATGTGTTTCAGCCAAGTGGCTGCGGTCATGCTGGTGCACCACCGTGAGTATGATTGGATTTTAAGAGTAGCAGGACTCAGATTTTTTTATTTTCAGGCAAGTTGACAACAACAGCAGCTGAATTGCAGATCTTATTTTTATTTTGCATGAATTTCGACTAACAAACTAACTTTGCACTAACAAGGGCAGGTGCCCCCTCCTGCTTTACGGTGGATGCATTAGCTATTTTGGCATTTAAAAAAATTTTATATTAGCCATGGCTTTACTATTCATATGATCAAATTCTAGGGGAGGGTGCGCTGAAAGTGTAGCTGCTAGAATAAGAATAGCCTGGGTAAAGTTCAGAGAGCTCTTACCTCTGCTGGTGACAAAGAGTCTCTCACTCAGAGTAAAAGGCAGACTGTATGACGCATGTGTACGAACAGCCATGCTTCATGGCAGTGAAACATGGGCTGTGACTGCTGGAGACATGTGTAGGCTCGTAAGGAATGAAGCCAGTATGCTCCAATGGATGTGTAATGTCAGTGTGCATACTAGACAGAGTATAAGTACTTTGAGTGAAAAGTTGAACCTAAGAAGCATCAGTTGTGGTGTGCAAGAGAGACGATTGCGTTGGTATGGTCATGTGGCGAGAATGGACGAGGATAGCTGTGTGAAAAAGTGCCACATCCTAGCAGTTGAAGGAACCTGTGGAAGAGGTAGGCCCAGGAAGACCTGTGATGAGGTGGTGAGGCAAGACCTTCAAACATTTGGGCCTCACCGAGGCGATGACTTCTGACCGAGATCTTTGGAAATATGCTGTGCGTGAGAAGACCCGGCAAGCCAAGTGAGACCTAAATCCAAGGTCTCTGCCAGGGGTGTAGCCAGCCCACTTATGCATACCTTTCCTTCATTGGACACTAAACTCTGCTTGCAAAGACATGTTGAGGCAAGTGAAATCGAAATCGAACTAAATTCGACGACTGGCACCCATGCCAACGTCGTTTCCTTCATTGGACACGAAACTCGGCTTGCGAAGACCTGTTGGGGCAAGTGAAAGCGAAATCGTGATGGCACCTGTGCCCAGCCTTTCTGGCACTGGTACCCATGGCATGTGTAAGGACTTTCAAGCGAGATCGTTGCCAGTGCCCCTGGACTGGCTCTTGTGCGGGTGGCACATAAAATACACCATTTTGAGCGTGGCCGTTGCCAGTACCACCTGACTGGCCTTCGTGCCAGTGGCACATAAAAGCACCCACTACACTCTTGGAGTGGTTGGCGTTAGGAAGGGCATCCAGCTGTAGAAACTTTGCCAAATCAGATTGGAGCCTGGTGTAGCCATCTGGTTTCACCAGTCCTCAATCAAATCGTCCAACCCATGCTAGCATGGAAAGCGGACGTTAAACGATGATGATGCTGATGATGATCTCGTCTTGCTAGCTCTTCTTACTATAAATAGATGTAGCTCATATATTTCTTGATTTTATAATAAAATTAATATTACATTAATATTCACTATTATATAGAAAATTATTTTTCATAATGAATTTTCGCACTTTCTTTTTTGGCGCGTTCTTATTATGCACTTTGTTTCAATATAAAAATTTTATATACAGTGAAAATATACAGGGGTTGGACAAAATAATGGAAACACCTTAAAATTTCAAACAAATTTATTTTAATATGGGGTAGGACAGCCTTTGGCAGTAATTACAGCTTGAATTCTACAAGGTATGGACTCAAACAAAGTTTCAAATGTTTCCAAAGGAATTTTTGTCCATTCTTCAGCTAAAACAGTCTCCAATTCTTTGTAGTGACGATGGTGGAGGATATTGACTCCTTACTTGTTTTTCTAAAATGAGCCATAAATGTTCAATAATATTGAGATTTGGGGATTGTGGTGGCCAGATAAGATGTTTAACTTCACTAGAATGTTCCATGTGCCAGTCAGTAACAACTTTAGCTGTGTGAATTGGTGCATTGTCATCCTGATAGATTGCATTTCCCACCAGAAACAGTTCTGCAACTATAAGATGAATTCGAGCAGATAAAATGCTTAAATAGTCTTGACTATTAATTCTACCATGAAGGGAAACCATTGGGTCAGCGGATTTCCAAGATACAGCCCCCCACCCCACCAGATCATCACAGATCATCCTCCATAACAGCTGGAGGAAGGCAGTTTGCATCAAATGCTTCTTTTGGCTGTCTCCACACGTATATTCGGTCAGTGGTTGGAAATATGGTAAAGGATGACTTTTCCGAAAAAATAACATTCTTCCACTGCTCTAAGGACCAATTCTGTAGGTTTTTACTCTACTCTAAATGCTTTGCAATGTTTGTTTTTGAAAGTAGTGATTTTCTGATTGCACTCCTCCCGTGAAATCCAGGTTTGTGCAGCTCCCAGTGAACAGTTTTTGTGGAAACTGGGTTCTTGAGGTGGTCATTAAACTCTGTGATAATTTTGGGAGCTGTACTTTTGTGATCCTTTCTAACAATTCACATAAGCGTCAGACAGTCCCTATCTGAAAGTTTTGGTTTTCTTCCGGAGTTTTGTTTCACTGAAGAGGTTTTTCCCTTTTTCTCAAAGGCTGTCATTACTTTCAAGACAGTACTTCTTGATACACCAAACATCTTGGCTGTTTTCATTATGCTAGCACCTGCCATATGAGTACCAACAATTTGGCATCTCTGGAAGTCCAATAGATCTGTCATTTTAATGAATTTTAATTACCTTTTTCTGAAAAGAAACAGCAATTATAGCAAAACATATTAAGCACCACTAATAATAAATCAAAAAACATAAAAATAAACAAGCTTTTGACGGTTTTATAGATATTTCAAAATTATGATGCTATGATGCTAGGTGTTTCCATTATTTTGTCCAACCCCTGTAGGATCTAATATTTTTTACAATTGTAATTACATTTCTCATTATCCTAAAAAAATATCAATTTTAAAGGAAATAAATATGCATCAGGTTTCATTTAATTCAAATATCTTTTAACAAAAGAATATTTATTAGTTTTATTGCATTTCCTGACAAAAAAAGGGGGATTACAATGAAAAATGCAGGTGCATGCATGTTAATATTCTTAAGTTATTATACCTGCAAAAGTACAGAACAAGATTTCTACAGTAGAATTTGTCTAATTCATCACCTCTAAAGGAAACTAAAAAAGTACTTACAATTAGAATTATACTGTACTTTACAATAGAATGTCTTTTATAAATTTTTGCTTATTCCATGTCAGGCCATGCCTTCCCTGACAGATAGGACTCTGGATCAAGGCAGATTTGTGCAATTTTGTGCAAACACTTTGTTGAGGATTTTTACCCTTTTTAAATTATTTACATGCCTGTTTGACCGTTTCACATGATTTTATTTATTAAATCTTATTAAAACTTTAATAAAAATTCCTCCTTGTAATGATTTTGCTTTCATTTTGTGATAGACAGCTATCATGCAAAAAAAGCCAGTTTTCCAAATCCTATTTCCTGATTAGGTAAAATTGATTAAACTTTAAACCTCAGTAACATTTTTCTGCAGCTTTTCTGGAACAAATAAATAACAAAATCAGATTTTACATGGAAAATTATTTCAATATACCAAATTCGAAAATTTGAATAACCAGTTGCTAACCATTTATTCAAATGTACTGGATGAATAGACACACATGTTTGAGTGGTACAGATTAGTGAGTGGAAAAAACTGGTGACTGCATAAACAAGGGTGCAAATACATATAAGCATATAGAAACAAATGAGCAATTGAGTACAATTGTACTATGCCGTACTTCACTTGTATCCTTATGTTTGCTCTTACTCTTATTCTACTCTATTTAAAAGGATAAACACACCTTAGCTACTCTTAACTGACTTTTATATGTGTTAGCCCCCCCCCACACACACACACACACACACCCAACCCAACCACTTAAACCCTCTGAAGAAGCCTAAGGGCACATCCATTATCCAAGTCTTATCTGCTCATCCCTGCTTAACACTGAAGCGATGAAGATAGCCTGGAAGATTTTGTTGCCTCTTGGCAGAAACGGCCATAAGGAACTAGCACCTACACACCCATTTAGCTTTTTGCCAATTTGTTCATTTGCTCATTTGTTTCTTTATGCTTATATGTATTCACAGCCTTGTTTATGCAGTTACCAGTTTTTTCCACTCGCTAATCTGTATAACTCATACATGTGTGTGTATTCATCCAATACGTTTGAATAAATAGACATACTGGAATGTTTACCAGCTGATGTCTGTCGATTTTATATCCTCTCTGTTTTCTTATTTGCCGTATAAATCAAGGGTAAACCACTTTTTACTCTCACCCATGTATAATGCTCAATTGCAAGAATGCCATGCAATAACTAGCACCTGGCTGTGAATAATTAGGTACACAGCAGTATATAGTGCTATCCCTTAGTTGGTTTCTCAACCTCTGACTCACACAGAAATATATATATATATATATATATATATATATATATATATATAGAGAGAGAGAGAGAGAGAGAGAGAGAGAGAGAGAGAGAGAGAGAGAGAGAGAGAGAAAGAGAGATAGAGAGGTTATGAGCGATAGTGGTGTCAAATAGACCCAGAGGTTTCAGGTAATGCTGAGTAAGTGCTATGGATAGACCATAGTTAAGCTCCAGGTTCCGTGATTATGTGAATAAGGGGTCCAATGTAGGTCATATATCAGCGTGTATCATATATCAGATAAAAAAATCAAGGCTGTGTGCATTATAGAACATTTATAGATGTTCTATAATGTACACAGCGTTGGTTTTTTATCTCATTACGAAAAATAAATCCTTATATATATATATATATATATATATATATATATATATATATATATATATATATATATCCAAGGTTTCAAATTTGTATGTTTAAAAATGTAGAGACTCACAACATGACCGATCTATATTCTATTTATTTAATTCTTTACCATTCTTCATGGTAAAGAATTAAATAAATGGAATATAGATCGGTCATGTTGTGAGTCTCTACATTTTTAAACATACAAATTTGAAACCTTGGAAATATAAACAATGAGAATGACCCTTAAGGAATCTAATAAATGATCCTTTGGGGTGTAGTCTTATGCTATATTGGTAGCGATTACGAAATTTACTGGAAAATTATATATATATATATATATATATATATATATATATATATATATATATATATATATATATATATATATATATTATATATATATATATATATGTACACAAACACACACACACACACACACATATATATATGGCATTAGGAAGGGCATCCAGCTGTAGAAACTCTGCCAAATCAGATTGGAGCCTGGTGTAGCCATCTGGTTTCATCAGTCCTCAGTCAAATCGTCCAACCCATGCTAGCATGGAAAGCGGACGTTAAACGATGATGATGATGATGATGATGATGATGATATATATATATATATATATATATATATGTGTGTGTGTGTGTGTGTGTGCCAGGGAAAATGCTTAGTTGCATTTGGTCTGTCCTTACATTCAGAGTTCAAATTCTGCTGAGATCAACTTTGCCTTTTATCCTTTTGGGGTCGATAAATTAAGTACCAGTCAAATATTGGAGTCGATCTAATTGACTATCTCCCTCCCCTCAAATTTCAGGCCTTGTATCTAGAGTAGAAAGGATTATTATTGTTGTTGTCATGTCCTTTCTTCTGAGTTATCAATGTCTCATCTCAGTTCCTTCCTGCAGCCTAGAGACACATTTTCCTCAACATGAGCTGTTCCAAGTAACACTGCCACCTGTGTACTAGCTACAAAGTTTGGTATTTGCAGCTTTTCATGCCAGAATATTGCTGCCTTTGAGATGCTCTCAAGTGCACTGATCACAATAGGTAATGCACTCACTTTTGAAGCTTTATCAATACTTTCCACTTACAAAACTTCTCGACTTTCCCCTTCTCTCTCTTCACAATATTCTGGTTGGCATCACTTGCCTCTGTGTTACTGAGGTGGGTGCAGCAGTGTGTGTTCTTGTTTTTATTGATGTTGGGGGACTACAGACACTTCTCAGTTTTATTATCATTAAAGGTGGTGAGCTGGCAGAATCATTAGTACACTGGACAAAATGCTTTGTAGTATTTTGCCTGTTGCTCTGTTCTGAGTTCAAATTCCGCTGAGGTCAACTTTGTATTTCATTCTTTTGGAGTCGATAAATTAAGTACCAGTGAAACACTAAGGTCAATGTAACCGACTAGTCCCCTTCCCTAAATTGTCAGGCCTTGTGCCTTTAGTAGAAAGGATTATTATAAGTGATATTGTTTTATAATGACTATGAAAGCAGTGATCTGGTACAGCTGTTCAAGTGTCAGGTAAAATGCTTAGCAACATCTCTTCTGGTTTTATGTTCAGAGTTCAAATCCTGCTGAGGTCAACTTTGCCTTTCATCCTTTCAAGGTCAATTAAATAAAGTACTAGTTGAGTACTGTGGGTGATGTAACTGACTTCCTCCTCAAAATTGTTGGCCTTGTGCCAAAAATTAGAAAGAATTGTTGTTGAGGTTATTACCTTACATATTACAACTTATCACAAACAATTTGCATTTAACTCTCCTGCCAACATCTATAAGCATTGATGTCTGTGTCTTGAAACACCTTAACCATTTCTTAACAATTCTGTACTAAATTTCACAGGGAAATTCACATACAATCCAGAATAATGCCTGAATAAATAAAAAATCCTGGGTTTGAAACCCCCTTTAGAGGAAAACAGGAATGAGCGGAGAAAAAGAGATGTAGAAATACTGATAGTTGCAGTGGAGTAATAGTTGAGAAGGGGTGTTACTGTGAAGAACAGAAATGTTAGTTTGTCACCTTAATCTGTAATTTTCTTTCTTTCTTTACTCTTTCTTGCCTACATTTCATACATTTAAGGTCCTCTTTCCATGCTAGCATGGGTTGGACGATTTGACTGAGGACTGGTGAAACAGGATGGCAACACCAGGCTCCAATCTAATTTGGCAGAGTTTCTACAGCTGGATGCCCTTCCTAACGCCAACCACTCAGAGAGTGTAGTGGGTGCTTTTACGTGTCACCCACACGAAAACGGCCACGCTCGAAATGGTGTCTTTTATGTGCCACCCGCACAAGCCAGTCCAGGGGCACTGGCAACGATCTCACTCGAAAATCCTACGGGAGCCAGTCAGGCGGTACTGGCAACAGCCACGCTCAAAATGGTGCATCTCATGTGCCACCCGCACAAGAGCCAGTCCAGGAGCACTGGCAACGATCTTACTTGGCTTGCCGGGTCTTCTCACGCACAGCACATTTCCAAAGGTCTCGGTCAGTAGTCATCGCCTCGGTGAGGCCCAATGTACGAAGGTCTTGCCTCACCACCTCAGCCCAGGTCTTCCTGGGCCTACCTCTTCCACGGGTTCCCTCAACTGTTAGGGTGTGGCACTTTTTCACGCAGCTATCCTCATCCATTCTCACCACATGTCCATACCAGCGCAATCGTCTCTCTTGCACACCACAACTGATGCTTCTAATGTTCAGCTTTTCTCTCAAGATACTTACACTCTGACGGGTATTCACATTGACATTACACATCCAACGGAGCATACTGGCTTCATTCCTTGCGAGCTTACGTATGTCCTCAGCAGTTACAGCCCATGTTTCACTGCCATGTAGCATGGCTGTTCGTACGCATGCGTCATACAGTCTGCCTTTTACTCTGAGTGAGAGTCCCTTTGTCGCCAGCAGGGGTAAGAGCTCTCTAAACTTGGCCCAGGCTATTCTTATTCTAGCAGCTACACTTTCAGCGCACCCACCCCCACTACTAACTTGGTCGCCCAGATAGCGGAAGCTATCGACTACCTCTAGTTTTTCACCCTGGAATGAGATAGAAGTTGTTTCCTGTTTGTTTACAGTCTTTATTGCACCTGAACATCTGCCACAAACAAAAACTAACTTCCTAGTTAACCTGCCTTTGATGTTGCTGCACCTCTTATGTGTCCATAGCTTGCACCGGGTACATCTTATAGAGTTACTACCTACTCCTTTTCTACATACTGAGCAGGGCCATCTACCTGAAGGGGTTTGTGTTTTATCTACCTTCCTACTTATTAGGATTTTGGTTTTAGCTAGGTTGACTCTAAGGCCCTTCAATTCTAGACCTTGCTTCCACACCTGAAACTTCTCCTCTAGTTCTGATAGTGACTCCGCAATTAGGGCAAGGTCATCAGCATAGAGGAGCTCCCAGGGGCAACCTGTCTTGAACTCCTCTGTGATTGCCTGGAAGACTATGATAAATAAGAGGGGGCTGAGGACGGAACCTTGGTGGACCCCTACCTCTACCCGGAATTCATTGCTGTACTCATTTCCAACCCTCACCTTACTGGCAGCATCTCTGTACATGGCTCGCACAGCTCTCACTAACCATTCTTCTATCCCAAGTTTCCTCATTGACCACCAGATAAGGGATCGGGGGACCCTGTCAAAGGCTTTCTCCATGTCAACGAAAGCCAGGTACAGAGGTTTATCCTTAGCTAGGTTTTTTTCCTGCAGCTGTCTCATTAGAAATAAGGCATCAGTAGTGCTTTTACCTGGCACGAACCCAAACTGCATCTCATCTAAATTGATTCGCTCCCTAATTAGTTGGGCTATGACCCTCTCTGTAACTTTCATAACCTGATCTAACAGCTTGATGCCTCTGTAATTATTTGTATCTAAAGCGTCACCTTTACCTTTGTAGCAGTTGACTATGATGCTGCTACACCAGTCATTGGGTATGACTCCTTCGTGTATCACCTGGTTCGTAATACGGGTGACTAGGCTATAGCCAACACTGCCAGATATTTTGAGCATCTCTGCAGTGATTCCTGATGGGCCGGGGGCTTTCCCGGTCTTCATACTCTTAATTGCTTTATCTACCCTGGTACTATCAACTCGGATAGCTGGTCCCTCTATTGGGTCGACATACGGCAGGCTCTCTTCCTCCTATTCATTCTCTTTATTAAGCAATCTATCGTAGTGGCATCTCCAGACCTCTTTCTTTGCATCCTCATTTAGTGCAAGCGTACCATCATCCATGCGAACACATTTCTCTCCTACAACATCACTATTCTCTCTCCTACACTGTCTTGCAACACGAAATACCTCGAGTCTTTGGTCCTCACGGCGCAGAACATTGGCAAATCTTTTCTTATCTGCTTCCCCTCTGACTAAATAAACCTGTCGCCTAGCCTCCCTTCTACAATTCCCTGCTACCACCGTTCTTCTAGTCCTTCCAAGCCTGTTTCTTTTGTCTAATAGCCCTGTTTACCTCCTTGTTCCACCACCACGTTACTCTGGGTCGGGAGGGGACCTAACACCACCCACAAATCTGGTCGGTGACTTTCAACAGGTTGTCCCGCAGAAATCTCCAATTGTCTTCCACGTTGTATGATGCTATATCCCCTTCTATTTCGTTAAATGCTTCAAGTAACTTGTCTCTAAGTCTCTGTCCATTTGCAGGGTCTTTAAGCTTCCACACCCTTCTCCTCCAAGCCTGTCTAATTCTGGGCACCCATTTTGCCTTGATCCCAAAGTCGCTAACTACTAATCTATGTTGTGGGGTACATTCTTCGCCAGGGTAGGTTTTGGCATTTATAAGCCGCCCTCTTTGCCTATTTCTGGCGAGGATGTAGTCGATTTGGCTAGAGTGTCTGCCGGAGCGGTAGGTGACTAGGTGACTGGCAGGTTTCCTGAAGTTGGTATTGCAGACCATAAGATCGGTTGCATCACAGAACTCCAGCAGTCTGGTTCCCTCCTCGTTGCGGGAACCGAAGCCATAGCCTCCATGTATGCCATGAAAGCCTCCAGCACGACGTCCGACATGACCATTGAAGTCTCCAGCCACAAAGAGAAGGTCCCTGTCACTCGTCGACGAGGTAGTTTGCAAGAGGGTGTCATAGAATTGGTCTTTCAGACCATCTGGTAGCCCCGGTTGAGGTGCATAGGCTGAGATGACAGTAGCTAATCTATGATGAAGCACTAGTCTAATCTTAAGTACTCTGTCACTTACTCTAACGACCTCGGTTACCTTATCCACCCATTTCTCCGCTAGAAGTATTCCTACGCCCCCGACCCCGTCAGTGTTCCCTGCCCAGAAAATCTTGTACCTGTGTTCTTTGCCTGTGAGGAACCTCGCAGAACCTCCTCTCCATCTTACTTCCTGGATGCAGCACATATCTACGCGTCTCCGTTCAAGCATCTCAACAATTTCACCAGATCTACCTTTCAGCGTGCCGACGTTGAGAGTGCCAATCCTAACAGTATGGGTGTTGGGGGTGTGGCCTGTAGCCTGGGAAAGGGGGAAAGCAGTGTCGTGTACCTGAAAAGAAAACTTGCAATTGGAAGAATTCATAAGCAAAACAGTACCTACAACCTGCAAACATTACTCAAACTTAATGCGCTACCCAAAGGTTGGGGAGAGGATGGCCAAGGCCACTAGATGGGTTCCGGGAGACAGCCGAGGATGACAGGATGACAGAGGAATGCACTTCCGGTGGAGGGGTGGGAGGGCGGGTGTACCATCAGCCAGGAGATAGGGCTCTTAATCGTAGATTTTAAATATTTGAGAGACAACAATGCATAAATCGTAATTTTTAAAAGAGCAATGAAATCTAGGTGAATAGAATATATACGTAGCATGAATTTAGGAAGCTTAGAAAATGAATAAGTATGAATTTAAGACAAAAACTGAATTCAATTGAATTTCATGGAGAGAAACAAGATAAATAATAGAGGGCAGACTAAAGCGCGAAAGGTATGAGATGTTGAGGCCGTAAATAAATAAAAATCTCTATCTTATCTGCATCTTGGAGACTTCGTCGTAGTATGTCAGCGGAGAAGAGATTGAGATAATTTAGAATGGATTTCTCATTTATATATACCCAGAACCTGAAAACCTTAAGGAAAAACTACGAGAGAGAGAGAGAGAGAGAGAGAGAGAGAGAGAGAGAGAGAGAGAGAGAGAGAGAGAGAGAGAGAGAGAGAGAGAGAGAGAGAGAGAGAGAGAGGGAGAGAGAGAGAGAGAGGGAGAGAGAGAGAGAGGGAGAGAGAGAGAGAGGGAGAGGGACTGATAGAGAGGGATGGAGGGGTAGACAGAGGCATGGCGCGATATACACACACACATAAACATAAACAGGCTTTCAGATTCATTTCACATACTTTCTCAATCACATGTTTCGGTTCAATGCTACTGCATGGCATCTTCTATTAAGCTGTGGCCCAACCAAATCCTTGTGAGTGAATTTGGTAACCAGAAACTGAAAGAAGCCCATTGTGTTTATTTGTGTGTGTGTGTATTTTTGTGTCGCCTTGTCTTGACACTGCATGGTTGTTGTAAACGAGTGTCACTGTCATACAAGTGGTGTCCTTCATTTCCAATCTTCTGTGGAAACATATCCAGCCTTGGTGAAAATCTTACCTTTCTTGGAAACAGGTGAGGGTTGGTGACAGGAAGGGCATCTAATTGTAGAAGATCTGTCTCAACAAACTCCATCTGACCCATGCAAGCATGGAAAAATGGACCTTAACAAGATGATTACATCTATATCTGTCTCAAAGCTGACAGAATGGTTAGCATGCCAAACAAAAATGTTTAGCAGTATTTTGTCTGCCTTTACATACCAAGTTCAAATTCTGCCAAAGTCGACTTTGCCTTCCATCCTTTCAGGTTTGATAAGATAAATACCAGTTGAGTACTGGAGTCGATATAATCAACTTACCCCTACCCCAAAATTGCTGGCCTTGTTCCAAAATTTTAAACCAGTATATACTTAGGTAGATAGTTAAATGGTATATATTTGGAATGCTGCCATTGCTAAAATACCATTTTTAGAAGTCATTGGAAGAGAAATAAAAAACCTTTTTTTTTCCTTGTTTCACATTTAAATTTGTTTCTATTTCTCAAATATTTTATGGTTTTCTATTCTATAAAACAGGTTTAATTCTTATATCATTTTAATGTATTTTAAATTCTATGAATTTAAAATGCAAGAATCTGGTTAAGTTGCTTGCAGCTTAACCATATGGTCTCAGGTTCAGTCCCACTGCATAGCACCTTGGGTAAGTGTCTTCTTTTATAGTCGCAGGTGGATTTGGTAGACAGAAGCTGAAAGAAGCCGTTTGTGTGTGTGTGTTTGGAAAGTGAGAGTTAAATGATGACAAATGGTCTGATTCATGGATTAGTGAAATGAAGAACAGCATGATTTTGATACTTTCCAGAGACTCCACAACTAGTGGGAGGGATGAAGGACATTCACCTACCCATCCCCAACCCCTACACTGGACACTTGAACCAAATACTTTCAACAGACTGGACTCCTCCAAAACTACAAAAAGACACTAGGTAAAACCTAACAAGCCTTTATCTTCTTTGAGCCAATGCAGGCACCTCTACATAGTCTGTTAGAAATAGCAGTCAAATCTCCCCACCATCATACTGAACTGGCTTAAATAACCAAATGACACAGTGGAAGAAAACCGGAAGAAAACCAAAACTTTCAGATAGGGACCATCGGACTCCTACGCAAATTGTTAGAAAGGATCACAAAAGTACGACTCCCAAAATTACTGCAGAGCTTAATGACCACCTCAAGAACCCAGTTTCCACAAAAACTGTTCACTGGGAGCTGCACAAAGCTGGATTTCACAGAAGGGCTGCAATCAGAAAACCACTACTTTCAAAAACAAACATTGCAAGAGCAGTGGAAGAATGTTATTTTCTTAGACATGTCATCTTTTACCTTATTTCCAACCACTGGCCGAGTATACGTATGGAGACAGCCAAAAGAAACATTTGACCCAAACTGCCTTCTTCCAACTGTTAAACATGGAGAAGGATCTGTGATGATCTGGGGAGCTATATCTTGGAACTCTGTTGGCCCAATGGTTTCCCTTCATGGCAGAATTAATAGTCAAGACTATTAAAGCATTTTATCTGATCAAATTCATCCTATGGTTGCGGAACTGTTTCTGGAGGAAACGCAATCTTTCAGGATGATAATGCACCAATTCACACAGCTAAGTTTGTTACTGAATGGCACAAGGAACATTCTAGTTAAGTTGAACATCTTATCTGGTCACCACAATCTCCAGATCTCAATATTATTAAACATTTATGGCGCATTTTAGAAAAGCAAGTGAGGAGTTGATATCCTCCACCATTGTCACTACAAAGAATTGAAGACTGTTTTAGTGAAGAATGGACAAAAATTCCTTTGGAAACAATTCAAACTTTGTTTGAGTCCATACCTTGTAGAATTCAGGCTGTAACTACTGCCAAAGGCAATCCTAACCCATATTAAATTTGTTTGAAATTTTAAGGTGTTTCCATAATTTTGTCCAACTCCTGTATATATATAAGTTCAGGATTCAAGCAAATCAGGTCCTTAAATAGTAAAGCAGCAAGGTTGGGTCAATGAAAGGACTATCATGTGCAAAATAACACTAGAGAAACATATACATACATTCCAAAGTAAAGACAGATATATATTCCAGTTGCATGTACAATCATGCAAACACATCTGAAACAGCTGTAGTGAGCGAACCACTATCCATTTATTGTTATTTGTTTATATATATATATATATATATATATATATATATATATATCACTAGCCACTACACATTCTTTATTTTCTCTCCCTGTTTCTTTCTGTGTTCCTTTCTGTGGAAGAGCATAGGCTCAAAACATTAAAGACTTTTTCACTTCCCAAGCATTTGTTGACTACACCACCTGTCTTCGTTTTTTGTGTTTTTTTTTGTGAATTCTCCCTATATATATATATATATATATATATATATATATATATATATATATATATATATATATATATACACAAATATATGTATATATATATTGATCAAGTCATGTGATTGCACAAAGGTTATTCCTCATTAGCTTAAATAACTAATAATAAATGGCTGATAGTTAGCAAGGTGAGACACACATAAGAAAGAAGGAAACAAAGGACCACTGATGAGGTCACAGAAGTGTGACGAAAGAACTCTGGCCGAAATAAGATTAAGATTAAGATTAATGTAATATAAAGCTGAGAAAAAAAAAAAAATTAACACCAAATATACAGTGCGTGTGTTTTTATTGGCTAAACTGGCAATATGACCATCCCCAAGTACAACAACAATAAAATAACCACTAATAGAAAATAACTAATTATAAAACCCTCTTATGCCAGTGTCACATTAATAGCACCCAGTACACTCTTTAAAGTGGTTGGCATTAGGAAGTGTATCCAGCCATAGAAACTATGCCAAAACAGACAAAATGGAACCCAGGTAGCTCTGCAACTGGCCAGCTCCTGTCACACCATCCAACCTATGCCAACATGAAGAATGAACATTAAATGATGATGATCATCATCAATGTGTGTGTATGTATGCATATATACATATATATATATATATGTGTGTGTGTGTGTGTGTGTGTGTGTGTGTGTGTGTGTATATGTATATATATATATATGTATATGTATATGTATATATATATATATATATATATATATATATATATATATATATATAGGTGCAGGAGTGTCTGTGTGGGAAGAACCTTGCTTCCCAACCACATGATTTCCGGTTCAGTCCCACTGCTGACACCTTGGGCAAGTGTCTCCTACTATAGCCTCGGGCCCACCAAAGCCTTGTCAGTGGATTTGGTGGAGGGAATGTGTATGTGTGTGTATGTGTGTGTGTATTAGTGTGTCTATTTTTGTCCCCCACCCCCTCTATTGCTTGACAACTGATGCTGGTGTGTTTACGTCCCTGTAAACTAGCGGTTCAGCAAAAGAGACTGATAGGATAAGTACTAGGCTTACAAAGACTAAGTCTTGGGGGCGAATTGTTTGGCTAAATGCAGTACTCCAGCATAGCCACAGTCAAATGACTGAAACAAGTAAAGGAATATATATATATATATATATATATATATATATATATATCATCATCGTTTAACGTCCGCTTTCCATGCTAGCATGGGTTGGATGATTTGACTGAGGACTGGTGAACCAGATGGCTACACCAGTCTCCAATCTGATCTGGCAGAGTTTCTACAGCTGGATGCTCTTCCTAACGCCAACCACTCCAAGAGTGTAGTGGGTGTTTTCTACGTACCACCTGCACAGGAGCCAGTCCAGCATCACTGGCAACAACCTCACTCGAATGATTTTCTAACGTGCTACTGGCACAAGTGCCAGTAAGGTGATGCTGGTAACGATCACGCTCAAATGGTGCTATTTACGGGCCACTAGCTCGGAAGCCAGACAGCTGCTCTGGCAATGAACATGCTCGGACAGTGCTGTTAGTGCTCCACTGGCACAGGTGCCAGTCATTGGATATGGTTCAATTACGATTTCGATTTCACTTGCCCCAACAGGTCTTCGCAAGCAGAGTTTAGTGTCCAATGAAGGAGAGGTTGACATGGGTGCCAGTCATCGAATTTGGTTCGATTTCGATTTCAAATTCACTTGCCTCAACAGGTCTTCGCATGCAGAGTTTAGTGTCAAATGAAGTAAAGATACGAATAAGTGAGCTGGCTACACTTCTGGCAGAGGCCACAGATTATGCTCTCACTTGGCTTGCCAGGTACTCTGAGTTTCAAGCATGTGGCTAGTCTTCAGCTGCTGAGGCCTGAATGAGAGTTCAATTGAAGAGACTCAATGTTTACTACTGGATGTTAGCCTGTGATTGGTTGAGAAAGGTCATGCAGTATAGCAGTTTGATGTTGGTATTTCAGTGACAACAATTAGTTGGAAATACCACATGGTGAACAGGAAATCAACTACATAGTGGACAAGAGAGATGTACTTACATAGCAAGCGACCTGATCTGAGATCGTGTGCTGGAACGAAAACAGTTGCAGCGTGGAAGGTGTTTATAAGCCACTTAAGAAACACATAAAAACCGTTAGATTCACTTCGACATTTAAATTTAATTTGCCAAAATATTTTCGTTGCTTTGAGACCGTGACCTGTTCACTGACAAAATTACTTGCATATATATATATATATATAGATATATATATATATATATATATTAGCTTAAAAGCTACCCTATCGAACAGCTTTTAAGCTAGCTCCTCTGGAGGGTTCTTCATTGGGCCTTGGGCCCAACAATCACACTTCATGCTTGAATACATATTAAATTTTATTAAACTTGACCAATATTTTTCAAGCAATGAACAAGTTTTATCAAAACAATGATATAATTTATCAATTTGGAACTTATTGCAAAGCTGCATGATAAACAACATTTTCTATCTTTCCATTTGGGGTCAGTACAAATAGCTTGTTTTATTCCCTACCCTTCAACAACCAACATATAGCTGGCCACAGGCAACAATAAACTTACCTATTAAAAGTTCAATGATAATTCTTGATGTACGTAGGGCCTTACTTTTCCTACAAACAATTATTTGTAGTAGCTGGTATGTATCTAAACTCCTGTTCGTAGTTTGAAGGAAAATTACACCACTGTTACTAAATACTATCCTAAAGGGTGCGATTTTTATGGTTTGGGATTGCTCTAAACGTATTTGACCATAAAGATGTTTGAAATTTAGTATTTTTTAAGGTAATAATAAAATTAGTAGAATCTGTTTTCATGCAGTCAGAGTGCGCTAAGTTTCCATAGCTCCGATGGCTGATGGAATGAAAATAAGTCTGACAAGTTTTATTAATATCTGAAAATATACTAAGTTTTCAACATCTTTTATGGTAGAGAGTTATGAGAGGTAATAATGTATGAGAGAGTGAGTTCAATATGTATTTCAGTTCTGAATGTTATGAAGTACATGTAAAATGGTTAAATTACTTAATGGTTAAATGGTTAAATTACTTGATACAGTTAGAAGTGTCAGTGAATAGTGAGAGAGGGGGTTGGAGGAGTAAAGTTGAAAGAAAAGTAAATAAAGCACATGTTATGGTTTAAAACAGAAAGAGCTACCAAGAATGAAGAATAGTGGGAGTCATTGAATAGTGGGAGAGGGGGTCAGAGGAATAAAATTGAAAAAGTGTGACACACTGACATTCACTTTCGCATTCATTATTATAGATATATAATAACAATAACAATAGTAAGAATAAATTAATGAGATCCAATATGATTGTGGTATAGACAGTTGGTTAGCCTCAAGCATAGACAAGGCTTGTCTAGATAACACAAAATAGATAATAATCAATCAATAATGTTTATTAATCAATTTATCCACTATTCATTCCATATCAAATTAGACTGGAATTCTGATAAGATGATTGCCAATATACAACTTCAGCAACAAAAAGTTACTTATTATGCAATAATAAATCTGTGGCTGAAAAGAATTAAGTAGTTACTACACATTCCAGAAGACTTACTGAATTAATATTCTATAACATTAAAGTGGCAAGCTGGTAGAATCGTAAGCACGTTGGGGGAAATTCTTAGTGGTATTTCCGCTGTCTTCACGTTCTGAGTTCAAATTCTGCCAAGGTTGACTTTGCCTTTCATACTCTCGGGGTTGATAAATTAAGTACCAGTTGTATACTGAGGTTGATCTAATCGACTGGCCTCCTCCCCAAAAATTTTGGGTTTTGTGCCTAGAGTAGAAAAGAATATTCTGTAACTTTAGGGTGCTACATAAATCTTCAGTATTCCTTCTCTTCTGGTAGTTTTCTACCTGTCATTTACAAGTTACTAACTACTCCATTCCCTTCACCCACCCATACATATATAAATATAGGCACAGAAGCGGTTGTGTGGTAAGTAGCTTGCTTACCAACTACATGGTTCTGAGTTCAGTCCCACTGTGTGCCACCTTGGGCAAGTGTCTTCTACCAAAGCCTTGTGAGTGGATTTGGTAGACAGCAATTGAAAGAAGCTTGTCATGTGTGTGTGTGTGTATTTGTCCCCCCAACATTGCTTGACAACCGATGTTGGTGTGTTTATGTCCCCATCACTAAGTGGTTCAGCAAAAGAGACTGATAGAATAATTACTAGGCTTACAAAGCATAAGTCCTGGGGTGGATTTGCTCAACTAAAGGTGGTTCTCCAGCATGGCCACAGTCAAATGACTGAAACAAGTAAAAGAAATATATATTTATATACATGTGTATGTGTGTGTATTTATATTCCTTATACTCATCTTCTTGCACCTTGAGAATCTGCTTGCTCTGGCACTCAATCACTACCTCCTTTTACCTCATTCTCAACTTGTCCTATCCATCCTTATTTATAATGTGTAGTAGCCATGTTTCCTTTACATAGCAAAATACCTGTGCTTCTCCCTCTATCATACTTTAGCCTTTCAACACTTGGTATAAAGCCACCTCCCCTCTCAAATACTACCCCCCCCCCTCCTAACATAGTTGTAGGTGCTTTTTCCTTTTTCTTTTTCCCTTTTCCCTGTTCTTACTTGGCAACCTCACTAGTGGTAGTGAAATAAAAAACACACCCAGTACACACTGTAATATGGTTGGCATTAGGAAGAGCATCCAACAATAGAAACCATATCAAAGCTGATGCTAGAACTTAGTGCAGCTTGACAGATCCTGTCAAGCTGTCCAACCAATACTAGCATGGAATATATAGAAAATATGCCTCCTTCTCGCTCTCTTTCTCTCTCTGGGTGTCTGTAATTATTATTACATTTTTCTCTAGGTTTCAGCTCTCGTCCCCATATTCTCACACTCTCCTTCTCCACTTCCACCAAATAATCAATCAATGAATGAATTCCTAGAGTTTCTGCTAATCAAAAATAAAATATCCATGTTATTTTTATTTCTCTTTTCATTCACACAATACATTTTATTTTCATATTTTTGTTAGTTTTACATTAACAACAACAATAAAAGATAATAATATAAAATAGTACCAAAAATACTAATTCATTGTTACAGTGTGCTTCTTTCTTTTTTCTCTTTCTTTCTCACTTTCTCTCTCTCCCTCTCTCTTTCCATCATACCTTTCCTATTAAATCCTTTTCCAGCTTTTTTTTTTCCCCATCAATGACTTGAAGGAAAATTGTTACAAGTACCAAAAATATATTTTATTAAAACCAAACTGGTCCAGATGCTTCATTAAGTTATGTTATACAAATGGTGAGGGAAGAATGAGGGGGTGGGGGACAGTTAAAATAAAAGATAAAAAATGTTACTGGACTCAGCTGCCATCCTTTCCCCACATAAACTCTGTCATCTCTCTCTTCTACTCTTTTACTTGTTTCAGTCATTTGACTGTGGCCATGCTGGAGCACCGCCTTTAGTCGAACAAATCAACCCCAGGACTTATTCTTTGGAAGCCTAGTACTTATTCTATCGGTCACTTTTGCCGAACTGCTAAGTTACGGGGAATAAACACACCACCATCGGTTGTTAAGTGATACTGGGGGGGGGGACAAATACAGACACACAAACATAAACACACACATATATATATATACATATACATATATACAACGGGCTTCTTTCAGTTTCCGCCTACCAAATCCACTCACAAGGCTTTGGTCAGCCCGAGGCTATAGTAGGAGACACTTGCCCAAGGTGCCACGCAGTGGGAATGAACCTGCAACCATGTGGTTGGTAAGCAAGCTACTTACCATACAGCCACTCCTGCGCCTAGTGTGGGATGCTTACAGCACCTAGGTTTCCCAAGAGGTCACCTATCTAAGTACTCACTAGGCTCAACGTTGCTTAACTTCGGTGATCGGATGAGAACCGGTGCTCTCAGCGTGATATGGCCGTAAGCATCTGTTGATGTTATTATTAGATGAACTCATGGAAAAGAATTGGAGAAAACATGACAACACATACACATAAACACTTAAGTACAGATACAAGCAAATTTATAAAATAAGCATATATATGCATGTATGCACATAGTCACATAAATATCAAACACACATATATATATATATATATATATATATATATATATATATATATAGAACTATACAAATCCAGTACACACAATTATGCATTAACACAAACACATTTGCATATACATGTGAATAAGATTAAAATACACTATATGCACATACATATGCAGATGTGTATAAGAAGATATTAGTGTTATATAGTAGAAACATGAATTAGTTAATATGAATACCTGTTCATACTTCAGCGTTGTATGTGTGTGTGCATACATACATGATGGCAGTCCACTCGTGATTGAGGATGACCATTGCCGACCTTCGGGAACATTGTGCGCTCTAGGACTAACTTATATTTTGCATTTGCGGCTCCATTGGTGGCTAATAAGTCCTGCTCTTGACAAGCATACACGACTGCAAACATTGCAGATTAAGCTTTCCCCATTTACTATACGAGCCGGGCGCTTTCGCTCAGCTCGCTTAAGTTCTTCATGCTGGATACATGCTCTCTCAAAAGTGCCGATCCCCTCCTTAACCTGCTTCCTCCATCTGTGACGATGACAGGCATTGTTCTCCCAGTCAGTGTCCTGCATATCACTGGCCTTTAATGAGGACTTGACACAGTCCTTAAATCGCAGCCTTGGTTTCTGCCGAAGTCTCCTTCCATTCACAAGTTCTCCATATAGCATCTGCTTAGGAATCCTGCTATCCTTCATTCTAATGTGTCCAGTCCAATGTAACTGTTGCTTGTGCACTATCGCCTCAATACTCAAGATATCAGCTGTCCTCAGGACCTGTGTGTCTGGAATTTTTGAGGTCCAGCCAACATTGAAAATGTGTCTGAGACATCTCTGATGAAAGCGTTCAAGGACCCTTACCTGACGTTTGTACAGAGTCCATGTCTCACATGAGTAGAGGAGCAATGTCAGTACACATGCACGGTACACAGCAACTTTTGTTTGCCTTGCTATGCCATGCTGGGATCAGACATGAGACTGAAGAAACTGGAAGGAATTAGTTGCTCTCTGCAACCTGAAAGCTATTTCCTCATCCAGGGAGCAGGAATGACTGAGTCTGCTGCCCAGGTAGACAAACTTGTCTACTACCTTCAGAATTGTTCCTTCAACGAAGATAGCTGGTTTTACATATGGATTTCCTGGTGCAGGCTGGAACATTACAACAGTCTTGTCCAGGCTAATGCTGAGTCCAAATGCCTTGCAAGAAGCAGAAATGCAATTCATGAGTATTTGCATGTCATCCACTGTATGAGTGACTAAGTCACAGTCGTCTGCATAAAGGAGGTCATGAATAATAAACTGGAGAACCTTTGAATTGGCAGCAAATCAGCGAAGATTAAAGAGGTGGCCAAAAGATCGATATCTGACATATATTCCCAGAGAGCTAACCTTAGCAAAAGCATGAGTAAAAGCAGCAGCAAAGTACAAAGAAAAGAGAGTTGGGGCAAAGATGTCACCCTGCTTGACACCATTCTCTACAGGAATGGGTCCTGCCATGCCGCCACCAACATTGACCCAAGCATCCATCCCATCATGAAATGATTTAATTATAGATGCAAAGTAATCCGGACATTCAAGTTTGCCAAGTATTTTCCATAGAAAGGCCCTGTGTGTGTGTGTGTGTGTGTGTGTGCATACATACATACATGCATGCATACATACATACATGTGTGTGTGTGTGTGTGTGTGTGTGTATAATTATATATATTCTTTCATTCTTCAATTTGTTTCAGTCATTTGACTGTGGTCATGCTGGAGCACCACCTTTTAGTTGAACAAATCCACCCCAGGACTTATTCTTTGTAAGCCTAGTACTTATTCTATCAGTCTCTTTGCCAAATCACTAAGTTATGGGATGTAAACACACCAGCGTTGGTTGTCAAGCGATGGTGGGGGGGGGGTCAAACACAGACACAAGAGCCTATTCACACACACACACACACACTCATATATATAAGACGAGCTTCTTTCAGTTTCCGTCTACCAAATCCACTCACAAGGCTTTGGTCGGCCCAAGGATATAGTAGAAGACACTTGCCCAAGCTGCCACGCAGTAGGACTGAACCTGGAACCATGTAGTTGGTAAGCAAGCTTCTTACCACACATCCACACCTGTGCCTATATATATATATATATATATATATATATATATATATATATATATATATATATATATATATATATATATATATATATATATATATATATATATATATATATATATATATATATATATATGTATGTATGTATGTATCATCATCATCATCATCATCGTTTAACGTCCGCCTTCCATGCTAGCATGGGTTGGACGATTTGACTGAGGACTGGTGAAACCGGATGGCAACACCAGGCTCCAGTCTGATTTGGCAGAGTTTCTACAGCTGGATGCCCTTCCTAACGCCAACCACTCAGAGAGTGTAGTGGGTGCTTTTACGTGTCACCCGCACGAAAACGGCCACGCTCGAAATGGTGTGTTTTATGTGCCACCCGCACAAGCCAGTCCAGGGGCACTGGCAACGATCTCGCTCGAAAATCCTACAGGAGCCAGTCAGGCGGTACTGGCAACGGCCACGCTCA
Source organism: Octopus bimaculoides (assembly GCF_046866305.1). NCBI lineage: Eukaryota > Metazoa > Mollusca > Cephalopoda > Octopoda > Octopodidae > Octopus > Octopus bimaculoides. The sequence continues at coordinate 20,465,521 of NC_142948.1, read as the reverse complement.
AAATGGTGCATCTCATGTGCCACCCGCACAAGAACCAGTCCAGGGGCACTGGCAACGATCTTACTTGGCTTGCCGGGCCTTCTCACGCACAGCCCATTTCCAAAGGTCTCGGTCCGTAGTCATCGCCTCGGTGAGGCCCAATGTACGAAGGTCTTGCCTCACCACCTCAGCCCAGGTCTTCCTGGGCCTACCTCTTCCACGGGTTCCCTCAACTGTTAGGGTGTGGCACTTTTTCACGCAGCTATCCTCCTCCATTCTCACCACATGTCCATACCAGCGCAATCGTCTCTCTTGCACGCCACAACTGATGCTTCTAATGTTCAGCTTTTCTCTCAAGATACTTACACTCTGACGGGTATTCACATTGACATTACACATCCAACGGAGCATACTGGCTTCATTCCTTGCGAGCTTACGTATGTCCTCAGCAGTTACAGCCCATGTTTCACTGCCATGTAGCATGGTTGTTCGTACGCATGCGTCATACAGTCTGCCTTTTACTCTGAGTGAGAGTCCCTTTGTCGCCAGCAGGGGTAAGAGCTCTCTAAACTTTGCCCAGGCTATTCTTATTCTAGCAGCTACACTTTCAGCGCACCCACCCCCACTACTAACTTGGTCGCCCAGATAGCGGAAGCTATCGACTACCTCTAGTTTTTCACCCTGGAATGAGATAGAAGTTGTTTCCTGTTTGTTTGCAGTCTTTATTGCACCTGAACATCTGCCACAAACAAAAACTAACTTGCTAGTTAACCTGCCTTTGATGTTGCTGCACCTCTTATGTGTCCATAGCTTGCACCGGGTACATCTTATAGAGTTACTACCTACTCCTTTTCTACATACTGAGCAGGGCCATCTACCTGAAGGGGTTTGTGTTTTATCTACCTTCCTACTTATTAGGATTTTGGTTTTAGCTAGGTTGACTCTAAGGCCCTTCAGTTCTAGACCTTGCTTCCACACCTGAAACTTCTCATACATACATATATATATATATATATATATATATATATGAATTAACAGAATGAGATAAAAAATCCAAGGCTAGAATAGTTTTCAGAACACTTATAAAGAGAAGGTCTTACAGCTGTTTCTGGGATATTTTATATATCCCTTCATCAGACACAGTGCAAGAAAATGTTTAATAGTTATTATAGAGAAGATATGAAATGCAGAGTGAAGTAGAGGAATGAAAAGAGACGTGAGATATGTAAGGATATTGTATTTGCAGTTCCATATTTAAGCAGAATGGTGCATTTATAAGTTTCTTGTACCTTGTGTGTGAGTTCCAATGCTGTTTATAATTGGTTATTCCAAGCATAGAGTCTTGTAAATGGTGTTAATCAATTGAGGGTTTCAAAAGAAATCCTCGATTGAATAACACCATTTATAAGACTCTATGCTTGGAATGACCAATTATAAATAGCATTTGAACTCAAACACAAGGTACAGGAAACTTATATATGCACCATTCTGCTTAATTAAAGGAACTGCAAATACAATATCCTTACATATCTCACGTCTCTTTTCATTCTTCCACTCCACTCTGCATTTCATATCTTCTCTATAATAACTATTAAACATTAAACTATAGTCTGTCCATAGCACTTACTCAGCATTACCTGACACCTTTGGGTCTTCTTGACACCAATACCTCTCATACCCTCGATATATATATATATATATATATATATATATTAGAGATTAGAGATCAAAAATAAATTCAGACTCTCACATGAAAAGGAAAAAGGAGAAAGAGAAACCATGACAGTGGAAAATATGAAAATAAATCCCAAGGCCTGCTACAAATTCAGGAAAGAGTCTGTTTCAGTGCACTATGTGATAGGGCCACTGTTTGAAGAAGATGATTCGCTAGCAGCAGACCTCATGGGGATAGGTGAAGTACTAAATAAGCAATTCCAGAGTGTCTTCACCCCCTCCACTGGGAAACTGGCAAATGGGTGAGCCTAAAGAGTTTTTCAACACTGCAGACTTACATGGGAGAAAGGCAATCATCAGTTACATTGACATAAAAGCAGAAGGTGTAATATCGGCCATTGATGAGATGAGCTCAAATTCAGCAACACACCCGGATGAATTTCCAACTGTTCTAAAAACATGCTAGAAAGCTCTTGCAAAACCACTGCAGATACTTTTTTAAAGTGTCCTTGCATGTGGAAAACTTCCTAAACAGTTAAAAGAGAGTAACATATGTCCTGTCAATAAAGGAGGAAGCAAAGAAGATGCTAAAAATTACAAGCCAATCTCTGACTTTACATCTTAGCAAGGTTATGGAACACATTGTCAGAAGGTGACTGACAAGGTGAACAACTTGCTCACAAACACACATCATGGTTTCTGCCAAGAGAGGAGCTGCCTCACACAGCTACTACAATTAGGTACTGAAACAGCTGCTCAACCACTCAAATGTGGATGTGGTATATCTCAACTTTGTCAAGGCCTTTGTCAAAGTTGATCATGGAATTAAATGTCACAAACTACATGACCTTGGTATCACTAGAAAACTGGGAGTGTGTCTGTATGATGTTTTAATAGACAGAAGTCAGGCAATTTCAACCAATGGTGCTCTCTCTGGGGAGACATCAATTTGCAGCAGAGTTCCTCAGGGAACTGTACTGGAACCATTACTGTTTATAGTGACTCTCTCAGACATGCTCTCTGTCATACAGTCAGCCACTATCACCAGCTACACTGTTTATACAAAAGTGTCTTAGGTGGTCAAGGACCCTGATGACATAGTAAGACTGCAAAATGACCTGGCTGCCATATACAAATGGACAGATGAAACTAGTGAAGCTTTACCTAGCGTCAAACAGTTATTGACTACTATTTCAAGCAAAAATTGGTATCTTGTTGTGCCACTATTTCCTAATTATAATTCTACCTTTACAGTGCTTTATTTTACTGGAAAATAATATTCTCGTATTGTAATAATATTTATTATGGAGATGTACTTGCATAGCATGTGACCTGATCTGAGATCGTGTGCTAGAGCGAAAACAATTGCAGCGTGGAAGGTGTTTATAAGCCCTTTAAGAAACACATAAAAACCGTTAGATTCACTTCAACATTTAAATTTAATTTACCAAAATATTCTGTGTTGCATCACAGAATTTTATTAGTGAACAGGTCACGGTCTGACAGCGACGAAAATATTTTGGCAAATTAAATTTAAATGTTGAAGTGAATCTAACAGTTTTTGTGTGTTTCTTAAATGGCTTATAAACACCTTCCACGCTGTAATAATATTTATATTTTTATATAAAACTTTTTCACTGACCTCAGTTCTGTTTATGGCTGAGGCTATTGGCTGAGTATACAGGCGGTGATGTAGCAGATATTTTAAATTTAGTCTCTTTGGTAGACCTAGCCAATGAGGACCAATCAGTTTTATGATAGAAAACGTATTCTGTAAAGTTTGAAAGTCAAATACTAGGTTGTCCATTTCTATGGCGTTCTTCCTAGAGATAAGGACAAAATTTTTTATATGTGCCACCCACACACATCTTTGCCTTTATACATTCAATGAAGCTTTACCTAATGTCTAACAGTTATCAACTGCTATTTCCAGCAAAAATTGGTACATTGTGCCACTATTTCCTATTTATATATATATATATGTGTGTATGTCTGTGTTTGTCTGTCTGTATGTATATGTATGAATATAAAACTACTTGACTAAGTATCAGTTTTCTTTTCTCTTACTTTCTTTTTCCTCTAAGTAACCATGATAGCAAAAGCTGATCAGGTCATTTTATATAAAGAGGAATGCAAGATTTCCACGCTCATATTTGAAATGTTTGCATTTCTGTAATATTATTTGTTTTTATTCATTCCCTAACTTAATGGACATATAACAACAAGTCAACCAACACTAAAAATCTGTAGTGAAGCATATTTTTATCAGTGTACCTAATGAGATCCACACTGATGGGTTGAAACATATGTTGTATCCAAGAAAGATTTAATACTGAATCAATTTCCTGTTTTTTTATTATTATATAAATAAATAAATAAATATATATATATATATATATATATATATATATATATATATATATATATATATATATATATATATATATATACATAGATATATATGTGTGTATATATATCGTTTAACGTCCGCTTTCCATGCTAGCATGGGTTATACATATATATATGCTATTGTTTTTCAGTTCGTGTATAATATCCCATTCCTTCAATTGGTATTGGGCTTGATTTTAGGGTGTGAAAGGTCTTTAGGGTGTGAAAGGTAAATATAAAATCACAAAATTTATCTGAAGCTTTATTCTTACCTTTCGTAGTCTTGTAATCGTTCTTGTTTCTTACGATTGATTTGTCCTTGATTTCTTTATTGTACAATTCCTATGTTAGGTGTAGTTTTCTACAGGACTGTGAAATATTGTTCTGTATTTCATTGGAGTTAAAGTACTGTGGTGTTGGGGTACATTTTAGGTCTTTTGGCAAAATATTAATTTCTTCTACTGAGAGAGTTGGAGGGGGGGTTAATTATCTTCAGTTTCTCATCTTTGGTTTGTACAATCTCTGTCAGTTGGATCTAAAAAATGATTTTTCAAAGTTCTCATTTTATTATTATTTATATATCTTAGGACATTTTCTCTGTTAACTTGTCTTCTTTTGTAATGATTTTACACATTTGTTGTTCTGGATTGTGGCTGTTTCTCTCTATAATTGTTTTTTAAATTGATATTTTTTTATCCGTTATGTATGTCTTCGGTTTTGGAGAAAGTTCAGTCCAGTTGGAGTGAAAACTTCGATTCTTTTAGTTGGATTATTTTATTGTCAAAGTAGTCTTGAATTGTCCTTATGAAATTGGTGAATATAATTTCCCTATTTAGGTGTTTGATTAATTGGTTGCAAATGGGGTTTGTGAATTTTAACTTTTTCTTCAGGAATACTTGTTTTTGAATACAGTAGAATACTTGTTTTTGAAATGAGATTCATAATTGGAGAGCCAAAGAGCACTTCTCTCCCATTGTTGAAGAGATGTTAATTCCTCGTTTTCATATTTTTCTCCCCAAAATTTAATATTGTTTTCTCGGCCTTTGGATGTTTTTGAAATTTCTGTTTGCATTTGCGCATCAATTGTTTTGAATTTTTCTTCGTTGGAATTTGCTCTTAGCCATAATATATTACACATGAACTGAAAAACAACAACAACATTATAATTAAGGAAGCAGATAAGGGAAGTGCTACAGTTATTATGGATATTGAACACTACAAAAGAGATATACTATCTATATTACAAGATATGACCAACTACGAAAAGGTAAATAATTACCAAAAACCAAAGACAATGACTAAACTGAACACACTCATTCCCATACACCAAAAAGGTTTAACAAACAAAGAATGTAACTAGCTAACCCATTTTGATTGAAAGACAAGCTAATTCTACCGCCTCCCAAAAATCCATAAGAAACAAACTATTAAGAATGCATGTAAAGAACCAACTTCAAATTGCATAAACATACAATATCCCACCGATCTTAAATTTAGACCAATCGTAGCAGGCCCGAACTGTGAAGCGCACAAACTCAGCAACATTTTAGCTATATTACTGAAACCTGTTTTAAAATGCATACCAAGTCTTGTAAGAGACGATCTGAACTGTTAAACTACCTCCCAATATCCATAAAGAATGATACCACTATTGTATCATTTGATGTGGTAAACCTCTATTCCCCCATCCCACACCAACATGGACTAGAAGCAATAAATTTCTGGCTCGAGAAATTCTCTCATGAAATACCAGACAGAATTGAAAAACGTTTCATTACTGAAGGATTAAAGTTTATCCTCGAAAACAACTTTTTTTTACTTCGATGGCAATATTTACAAACAAATATCTGGAACTGTGATGGTGACAAAAGTTACTCCGACTTACGCCAATATAGTCATGGCTTACATGGAGGTCTGGATATATGAACAATCAAAATTAAAATATGGCTTTAACTTCCACAAATATCGAATAGAAAACTAGAAACATTACTTAGATGACTGCCTAATCCTATGGACACACACATTTGAACAAATTAGATTTTAAAAACCTAATCAACAGCATAAACAATAATATCAACTTCACCATGGAATACAGTAAAACTCAACTACTATTCCTGGATATACTAATCATCAAAAGAGATACAAACATTCAAACAGACATTCACTACAAACAAACAGATTCTAAACAGTACTTACTGTTCTCCTCATGCCATCCCAAACACATGAAAAATAATATTCCCTTTAATCTAATAAGAAGAATCTTCACAATTGTCTCAAACCCTGAAACTCGCAATAAAAGACTCCAGGAACTAAAACAAATACTACTTAAAAGACAATATCCACTAATATTAATAGACAACAGAATAGAACGTGCCAAAGCAATAAATAATCAAAAACTATGAAAAACGAAAAATGCTGCAGATACATCCAATACTCTGCCCTTTACACACAACCCAAGAAACACAGAGGTTTACTATATTATCCACCAGAACCTCGCACAACTAAGACAAGACCCAAGAATGAAACAAGCATTCAAAATACACAAAATAAAAGTAAAAGACAATCAAAGTCCCTCAAAAAATTCTTCACAATTGCTAAATTACCTTCCACAATTCCCACACAACAGTCAAAAGGTGTTGTTGCCCCAATTACAAGACTTGCATCAACCTTATTGAAGACACAATATTCAAATTCAAATCAGGACAGATTTTTACCGTAAAAAATCATTTTACATGTTCTTCAAGGAATTTAATATACACTATCAAATGTCAAGGATGCAATGATGATTACATAGGTGAAACAAAGCTTACTCTAAGAAATAGACTGATTGTTCACTGAAAAAAATACGAGACCCCCATCACTAAACAGATTCCAATGAGTGGACACATAGACATATGTACAAAAAATAAGCCCCTCAAATTCCAGGTCTTCCCACTTTACCTATGTTCAGTGAATACCATAGATGAAACACTGATAAACAAAGAAAATACTTTCATACAAACCAAGATTTAACAAACTTTAACAGAGTACATACAGAAATAACTATTCACACACAAAACTCATTCTGCCACTTAACATGAAGAATCTACACAGCTAACAACCTAAACTTTAGCCACTGGACTACATACAAACGACTCTTGTCCACTCTCCGAACAGGCAGATCAAATTTAGAGTTCCTTGATTGCAACTAAACATGTTCACTCAACTGTGTTGGCCTTCATGTAAGGCACAAAATATACTATCACATGACACTAACGCACAGACATAGTGGGAAATGTACAAAAGGTTCTAAACTTAATCACATGTTCATTCTCTACAAACACTTGACAGAAAACATTCAGAGCATTGATTGTTTGGTACCGTCACTAGACATGCTCAGCCAACCGTGTCAGCCTTAACTTACGATGCCAAATATTGAAACTTGATACTAAACACACAGACGTAGTGGGGAACCTACAAAAATGTCTAAGATCAGTCATGTGACTATGCTCTACCAATCAAGTCCTATTCAAAACATATACTAATTTGAGCCATGAACTCCCTATAAAAATAGGGCAAGCTTCAAACACTAGTCAGAAGCAAGACAGCTGTGACAAGCCGCATCTTTCAATTTCAAATTTTGAAAATCAGTGTAAACTGTGAAACTGAAACCGGCTAAATCTTTAAATATAATAATGATAAAATATTTTAACTATTCTCAGTGCATTTTCAACTTCTATTTTTCTTATATATATATATATATATATATATATATATATATATATATATATAAAATAATAATCATAATAATATAAATGATATATATATGCTTATATGCATACGTATATGTACATACTTACATATATACATATGCATGTGTGGGCACAGGACGTCACAGAACACAAACAACAAAAAATACGAAAATATAGAATACGAAATACGAATACATGAAATATGAACTTTTTTTGCAAACAACGAAGGAAACAAATGGAAAACAAGACACGCAACGTCAGCTGTTGTCTGTTTTTCTAATCCATATTTCGAGCATTTCGTGACAAGATACGCCTTTGGTAAAACAGTTGCTCCTGCAAAGCAATTTAAATAAAATATGGGATTTTGCAGAGCGTCAAAATTGGTAACAAAAACAGGACGTTAAAAACAAACAGGAAGGGCTGCTAAGCCTAAACGAAGTGAAGTAGCAAACGCGAAGAAGTAAGCTTGGACAGGAGATAGACAAGAAAACGTCTGATTCATCCAGCTGTATCAGGAGGAAAGAAAGAAACACAAGTTAGGGAAAGAAAAACGGCCGATGGTCACGTGGGAGCCACAAGAGAGCAAAGGAGGGAGAGTGAGTGAGAGAGAGTGACAGACAGAGAATGGTGAAGAGGAGAGAAAAATAGAGAAAGGATAAGTAAGAAAAACGAGATGGGGAGAAGGGGAGTAAAAAGAATTAGAGAGAAGAAGAGAGAAAATGAAAGAGTGATAGAATAATAGAGTAATAGAAAAGAGAAAACAAAAGAGCAATAGAATTGAATATAATAGAATAGAAAGTGTCGCATCAGAATTATTAAGATAAAACTTACTTCGAAATGGATGCGTGGCATTCAATCATATAATAGTATAAATAATATATATGCATATATACATACGTGTATGTACATACTTACCTATATACGTATATACATATGCATATGTGGGCACATGACGTCACAGAATGCAAACAACAAAAAATACAAAAATATGGAATACAAAATACAAATACATGGAACATGAACTTTTTTGCGAACAGCGAAGGAAACAAATAGAAAACAAGACACGCAACATAAAGAACGGCACTTCAACTGTTGTCAACTGTTTTTCTAATCCATATTTCAAGTTTATATATATATATATATATATATATATATATATATATATATATATATATATATATATATATATATATATATATATATATATATAGGGAGAATTCACAAAAAGACAAAAGACGAAGACAGGTGGTGTAGACAACAAACAGATGTATTAGTTTAACACTCAGGAAGTGAAAAATTTTATCGTTTCGAGCCTACGCTCTTTCACAGAAAGGAACACAGAAAGAAACAAGGAGAGAAAATAAAGAATGTGTAGTGGCTAGCGATCTATCATGGCGAACTCATATATACATAAGTGGAGCAAGAGCACACATGAAGACGGAAAGTGTCACTGACGAGGTCACAGATGTGTGACAAAAGATTTCTGGATAATGGACAGGAGTTAGAATAAGAACAGAAATAAGCAAGTGAAGCGCAAATATATAGCGCATGTGTTTATTTGGCAAAAAGAAAATGATCATCCCAAAATACAGCAATATACTGGAAACACTTCAACCCAATTCCGTTTAAATAAGAAAAACATACTCATTAAAAAATATAAACCACAGCTGAATATCCTTTAGAAAGAAGAAAAAGCAGTAAAAAGAAAAGAAAAAAGACTCAATTTCTCCACAAAAAAAAACAGGAACAACAAACAAATTTTTTAAAAACTTTAGTAACAATCTTCCACCCGGGGTCCGAATCACCAACTTCAAATCACCATACAAACACCAATTGCCAACGTCACCTACCTCTAGTCCAATGAAATTTTACAAACACCAGTTGCTGACGTCACCTAACTCCAGACCAATCAAAACCGAACTTCAGCACGAAATGACCCTTTAAGAGAACCAACCAACCGGGTTGACTGATGACTGTCTTCACAGAGAAGCCAACCAAGCAGAATGACAAGCTTGACCACTGCAAAAACAAGACGCCACCAGTATTTTAACAAATCAAAAATCAGATCCACTCATGGAAAAAATTATAGATATATCTGATCCCAAAGCGTCTATGGAAAGAGGATCAGAGAAACTGTAAACCAAATTCCTTTTTTTACTATTTTCATTTCTCTCTTGTTTTTTCCCCTCTTAACTCAGTATGACTTGTCAATTACCACTAACATTAATGAGCTCTGTACATTCAAACAAATTGATATACAGTTTTAATATTATTGACAGCTATGAACCTCTAAACTTGTATCTGCCCTCCTAATTCATAATGCTAAATTTATATGTTTTGAACATTTTAATTTGTCAACATTGAAACATTTTGATTTGTCAACATTGAAACTTTTAAAAGTGTTTTTCTAATTCATAATTTTAAACTTTTACTATTGATAAACAAAGAATATTGTTGACACTTGTTTGGCATATATGTAAATAAATATATTTTAAACAATTACGAGTTTTTGAAATTTAGGTGCATTTTCAACAACACATCTTCCTATATCTTTTCCTGAATGGAAACACCCCACTCTTTTGTTATATATATATATATATATCTATACTATATATAAAACAGAGATGTGTGTGTAATCGCTTTTCACGTGAAATCGACTTTACCAAATGCTTCCATACTTGTGATGCGTGAATAATTTGACCTCGGATGAATCTTAGGCTCTTCATTTGATTTTTTTAATTAAAACTAAATAATATTGCTTTATATTTAAGATTCACTTCTTTAAAAAGGTTCCTCAATGTCAACTTCCGGTAGCCATAGTTTTTTCTTCACTTTAACTTCAATCGTTACTGTTCGCACTAAATGTTTACTCACATTTACTGATGTAAGTAATTTCATCATTTACTAACAGAAGTACGGTTTTGTGTTGCTGTTTGGTTCACTGAGTGACAAATTTCGCTTCAACCTCACTTCAACTTCAATCGTTACTGTTCTCAATGAAAGTTTACGTTTTCATTCGCTAACAAGTTCACATTTACTGATGTAAGTAATTTCATCAGTTACTAACAGAAGTACGGTTTTGTGTTGCTGTTTGGTTCACTGAGTGACAAATTTCGATTCAACATCACTTTAACTTCAATCGTTACTGTTCTCAATAAAAGTTTACGTTTTCATTCGCTAACAAGCTCACATTTACTGATGTAAGTAATTTCATCATTTACTAACAGAAGTACGGTTTTATGTTTCCCTGTTGCTGAAGTATTTTTTTTTCTGGTACCTTCGATACTGCTTTCTGAAGACATTCTTCAAAGAATTCAATATCAGTGTGACGGTGATGTCACATTCAATGATGACATTTTCAATGAGACATTAAGATTAATAGACGACAAGGTTCAATCACTGGGTGGAAACAAACTTGAAATCTATGGTCTTCCAGCTCCTCCTGTCAGAGATGTTCAACACAGATTAGCACAAGAGCTAATCAGGGAAACATCATACAACATGGAAAGTTTGCAAGCAGTTGTCAATGAAAAGGAATCAATTCTGGTACAGGATCAAAAGGAGGTATACTGGCAAGTTCTTACATTTGTGGACAAAAACACTGGTGGGGTTTTCTTCTTAGATGCTCCTGGAGGCACAGGAAAGACATTATTGATCAACCTGCTCCTTGCCAAGGTGAGACAGAAGAAGAAGATTGCTCTGGCTGTTGCATCCTCTGGAATTGCAGCCACACTCCTAACAGGTGGAAGAACAGCCCATTCAACATTCAAGCTGCCTCTGAACCTCATCCAAAATGAATCTCCTTTATGCAACATAACAAAGAATACATCGTTAGCAAAACTCCTTACAGATGCCAAACTCATTGTCTGGGATGAGGCAACAATGTCCCATAAGGCAGCCTTTGAAGCGCTTGATAGAACACTACAAGACTTCAGAAACAATAAGAAGATCATGGGTGGTGTCACCCTCCTCATTGCTGGTGACTTCAGGCAAACGATGCCTGTCGTTCCCAGAGGAACCAGGGCGGATGAGCTGAGAGCTTGCATCAAGTCCTCATATATCTGGCAACATGTCAAGCAGCTCTGACAACCAACATGAGGGTTCACATTCATGGTGACCCGTTAGCCGCACAGTTCTCCAACAAGTTACTTGACATTGGAAATGGAAAACTTCCACAAGATCCAGAAGATAATCTGCATCATCTCCCATGTGGCAATATGACTGCCTCCCTTGAAGAACTAAAGAGCAAGCTGTTTCCAAACATTGCCACAAACTACAAAAGTCACAAGTGGCTATGTGAAAGAACAATTCTGGCACCAAGGAATGATTCTGTAGACAAGCTGAATTTAAATTTGTTAACTCAGCTTCCAGGACCTGAATGTTCATACAGATCAATTAACTCTGTCCCTGATCAAGAACAGGCAACGCATTACCCAGTGGAGTTCCTCAATTCACTTCAGCCACCAGGATTTCTACCACACATTCTGATCGTGAAAATAGGTGCTCCCATAATGCTATTAAGAAACCTTGATGCACCCAGACTCTGCAATGGAACAAGGTTGGTTGTTAAAACAGCCATGCCCCATGTGTTGGAAGCAACAATAATTACAGGCAACATGATGGGTGAGAATGTCTTCATTCCAAGGATACCTCTCATTTCAAATGATCTCCCCCTTTCAGTTCAAGAGACTGCAGTTTCCGGTCAAACTTAGCTTTGCAATGTCTATCAATAAAGCACAAGGTCAATCTCTAAAGGTGGTGGGACTTAACCTCCTTCAACCTTGCTTCTCACATGGTCAGCTGTATGTTGAATGTTCTAGAGTTGGAGATGAAAAGAACCTCTACATTCTCAGTGATAAACATGGCAAGACATAAAGCATAGTATATGAAGAAGCACTTACATGAATAGTATGTACATGTCATATACAAAAGTGTAAAACTATTGAGTGTTAAAGTAAGTATTACTATTACACTTTCACTTTTCGACTGACATGCGTCAATGTATATCTGTGTATATAACAGTGAAACAATAACGTGGTATATTCGCTGTGTGAATTTTTTTAATTTAATCCCCATTTTAATTATCGTAAAAGTTTCCAAGTACCAATAAGCAACAATTTCATTCCCGGGCAACGCCGGGTGGCTCTGCTCGTATATATATATATATTTGAAGAAAAGCAACAAAAATTCAATAGGTTATAGCAGTACGTATGTTTCGTACAAACTCCATTTATTCATGTAGTGAGAACACTACATACAATTTACAATGAAAATGTACTCCTCAGCTGCATAATGGAATTTCATTTTAGAAAGTCATTTTGTAGATGTGTGCAAAAAACAAGAGTAATAGAAGAAATGACTTTCTAAAATGAAATTCCATTATGCAGCTGAGGAGTACATTTTCATTGTAAATTTTATGTAGTGTTCTCACTACATGAATAAATGGAGTTTGTACGAAACGTACGTACTGCTATAACCTATTGAATTTTTGTTGCTTTTCTTCAAATTTTATTCACCAAATCTCTTGATTTTGTTTTGAGTTTTTACCCTACCAAATTCTGGTGCCTCAAACATTTTAAGTACCACATTTAATCTTTTGATTAAATCTATATTATTGTGTGTGTGTGTGTGTGTGTGTGTGTGTGTGTGTGTGTGTGTGTGTGTGTGTGTGTGTGTGTGCAAATTAAGAAATGGAGTTAAATACAGGTGTTATTCAAATCTTTATACTTCCGACATATATTTCAAAGAAAATATTGATAATATTCCAGAGGGAATAAAATGATGTAAAATAATGCAATCATCTCGTCAGGGAAGAAAAGAGAAACAAAACACATCAGTAAGCCATTTTAACTGAATGTGATTATTGCATATATGATGAAGGGGAACTCTAGCAAGTTATTTTTTTTTTAAACTGTTAATAGATTTAACATCAAAGGCAATTTAGAGAAAGAGAAGGGGGAGAAAGAAAGAAATTAACCGAAAATTTTCCACACAGGAAAAGATATAGGAAAATGTGTTGTTGAAAATGCACCTAAATTTCAAAAGAATTTGACAAAATTTATAGTGCGATAGATGAATGGCAATAAAGCTTAAACGTGTGGAAATAGATATATGTAGTGGAAATGAAATGTAAGAAGACAGTTAAAGGTTGAATTTTATAGATTGGTAGAAATTACTTAAAGGAACTAAAGGTATGCTTTTTCCAATATTTGCAATGATAAACGTGTTCTTTAAACATGTTTACAAGAGAACTCTCGAAGAACAGAATGTAATAGTGTTCTGCGTTACAGATTGGACAAAAAGATTTACCTTTATCATATGGAAAGGACCTAGATAGAAAATTCCATTCCAAATCAAATTGTTTATTATGTTCCTTTAGAGACCAAATTAATTTACTAAGCCCAGTATTGTTGCGTTTATTGATATGTCTAAGTGTAGAGTAATGGTTGGTTATTCTTTTCGACTACTGAGATGAAGAACTGCCTATGTAAAAAAAGACATCAGAACTGGAAGTAATTTTAGATTTATATCAATTTTACATTGTGCCTGTTTCTCTGATATATATATATATATATATATATATATATATATATATATATATATATATATATATACATGCATACACACACGCACACACACACACATATGTATAACGCATATGCCACCATATAAGTCGATCCTTCACATAAGTTGACCCCTGAACTTTTCTGAAATTCTATAAAATTCTCTAAAAACCTCTAAGACAGGTTTATGCTTATATTTACCAGATAAGACCATCCCACAAAACCCCATCCCACAAAAAAATAAATAAATAAGGGGATCTTTTCAATCTCAGTCACAGATTTTTTTAATTAATTTTTTTTTAAACTATACAGTTTGAAACTTCGGATACTGGTTGACTGTGTCACATAGAACACAGTTTACTCTTAACGTTTTTGACAAAATTTTGTATTTTAGAAGTTATTTTCTGTTAAAGTTGTCGTATTTGGGTAATTTTAACCAATCAATGACATGTATTCAAATGAAGAAAGTTACTGCTGTTTGCGAAAGTAATGGAAGAACAACAACTTCCGGGTCATAAGGTCATGAAAGAGAGAGAGAGAGGTGGGAGAAAAGTATAAAAGATAAGAAAGTTGGATGAGAAAAACAGGAAGTTCTTTTATAGGTGTGTGTGTGCGTGTGTATTTTTTCTATCTTATCCAATGTATCCTCTCATTTATATAATGTTAGCGTATGATATTGAGAGAGATTTGGCTGTTATTTCCGGCAAATTGTAGAGAGAGAGAGAGAGAACGGAGAGAGTGGTGGTGTGCAGATGATCTGAACAACAGCTTATATAAACTTACCAACCCCCTACCACTGCACATTAATTTATTAAACCCTCTCCTTTTCCTTGCTTCCATTCGGGGTTTTATCAGCTTTACATATGAATGTGTGTGTGTGTGTGTGTGATGGACAGCATGAACAACTGTCATCAACTTCACAATCCCTCTCCCTCCTTAAAACTATGTATTCCTCACACCCACCTCCCTTTCAGCGTTCTAAAAGTTGCATTTGTGTATGTATTGGTGTGTGTGTGTGTGTGTGTGTGTGTACGTATACTTGTGTCTGTATTTATGTACATATATGTACGCAGCATCCAAAACAGATGACCCAATGACCTGGATGTTGTAGCTCTTCCATTATTTTCACAAACAGCAGTAACTTTCTTCAACTGAATACATGTCATTGATTGGTTTAAATTACCTAAATATGACAACTTTAACATGAAATAACTTCTGAAATACAAAATTTTGTCAAAAATGTTAAGAGTAAACCGTGTTTTGCATGACACATTCAACCAGTATCCAAAGTTTCAAACTTTTTAGTTAAAAATTAATTAAAAAATCTGTGACTGAGATTGAAAAGATCCAAATAAGGCAGCACAAAATTGTCATAAAATAAAACACATGTGATGAATTAATACAATTTGTAAAATTTTATAAGTTTGTTTCAAAGATACTAAAATTATTATTTTTTTTTTATTAAAACATGTTACCATTTTAAAAGCCTTCAAATTCATCATCATCATCATCCGACATAAATATGTTTCATCAATGATAGTGTTAACATATGGATCATACTCATTTAATTCATCACCATCATCATCAGTAGAGTCATCATCATCATCATCATCATGCTACAGTATGTCATCTTCCATGTTGTCCATTGAATTTGATATCCCACATTTTTTAAATGGTTTGATAACAGCTTCTGTTTTAACCAAATCCCATGCACCTATAACAAAGCTACACAAAATAACAAGTGAAACAATGCACACCTTTTTGTGAATGTCCTACAACCCTCAGTCATTAACTTGCTCCACTGTTCGCACATGTTATCCTTGAATGGCTTACTGAGAGACACATCTAACAGCTGGAGGACAGATGTTAACCCTCCAGGTATAATGAAAAATTCTGTGTTACTTCTTTAGTGTTAGTCGTCAGATGTGATCTAAACATGTCCCACACCAAAAGACTGCACACTTTACAAAGGCCTCCTTGTCATTGATTCCAAACCTTTTCTATCCACAGCTTCACACCATTTTTATCTATCCACCCTTAAATGAACAAATCCAGCAGAAATTTTATTTTGGGCATTAATTTTCATTTACATATGACCATAGGTTTTAGCTTTGTTCCATCCAGCCATACAGGAAAGTACAACAGTGAATTTTGTTTTCTCGTGCCCTGTACTTTTTAATGTAACAGTCTTTACTCCTTTTACATCTACAGTTTGGTTGCTAATAATATCAAAATTTACTGGAGTTTCAACCATATTACTAATTTGTGATAAAGGGAAATTGTGTTGTTTTCTCAAGCCAATTACAAAACGAAGAAAACTTGTAATTGTGACATTAAGGTCTACTGGTAACCTTTGGCCTATTCTTGTCTTTTCATGCAACATGCCTTTCCTAGTGCACCAATTTACTGATCCCACAAGATATTTTCCTAAGTCAGGGTGACCTTTGGCACACTTACAGGTATAAATGCATATAGCATTTCTACTTACAGCATAGCCATTTAGACATGTTTCCAGTACCCATTCTGCCACATGCTCTTCAAGAGTTTTCTACATACAAATGCCTGTTCTCAGAGTACATGTTTTTTTTGTTTTTTTTGGCATTCTCTTTAAAAACGCTTCAATTTTTCTCTAGTCATACACCAAGTTTTCAGACACCAGATTCTCTAGCAGCTATTGGAGCCCTTTGAAAATTCTATAACTTTTATTTTGAATCTACAGTCATACTTCTGCCTTTTTTTTATTGGGTGCCATGGTTAAATTTTCTGCTAATATTTTCACAGCTACATATACAAATTGGAGTTTGTCAATGGTCATAAATATTGGTATCTGGTATAGATGTTAGTGCTAGCTGGTTAGGGTACATACTGTTAAATGCACTTATAGGTACCTATAGGTAATTAAGATAGTTTGGTAGTTTGACAGCTTAGTAGTTTCAAAGTCTGAACAATAGTTTGAAGTTTGTATGATAGTTTAAAGTCTGTGCAATAGTATCGAAATCTTTACAATAGTCCCCCACAAACCTATTGATCAACAGTGAGCTGCTTGGTGTTGATGGTACCACTGGTACACTGATAAGCTGTTGTGAATGATAGATTTGCAGTTCTATATTTTCAACAAACGTAATGTAGTATGTGTAAACAATGGTGATATTGTATGGTCTATCTCTACGTTAAATAGACTTATACATTGGCATATACAGTAAATATATGCATGTGTATATATATATATATATATATATATATATATATATATACACACACACACACACATGCATATATATATGAATATATACATACACACATACATACATCTATATGTATGCGTGTGAATATATATATATATACATACACACACATACATATATAAGTGTGTGTGTGTGTGTGTGTGTGTGTTGACAGTCTGGCCCTCAGGAATGAATTCTCAATGTGCAATACCATGGATATAGAAAAAAACAATGAGCATACACTTGATTGAGCTGCAGACCTATTGTGCTTTCTTTGGTTATGGAGATGAAGGGTTCTTCCATTGTGACGACTGCTGCTTCATCTCAGGGTCATAACTGTAGACCCAACTCTTGTTACCAGTGATGATCCTCAACATGAATGGCATGCTGATGGAGATCTTGACAGACTTTGACACAATGTTCTTTCTGCTCAGTGGTCAGCAGGTGTGGTCAAACGTGGCAGAAATACACTGCATGTTTAATTTAGACATAAGAATTGCCTGCATGGACCCATAAGAAAGACCAACAGCATCAGCAATGCTAACAATTGTCCTCGGACGATCCTCGTGCACAAGCTGATGAATTTTCTCCACATTTCCTGGGGTGACACTCATGACAAGTCTTTCAGATTGCTCGTCATCTTCCAGGAACATTCTTCTACTTTTGAAGCACTTGTGCCACTTGAAAGATTGCATTCAACCCATTGCTTCATCGCCGTAAGCTTGCTGAAGCATGCTCAATGTCTCTCTTCAGACTACCCAAGTTTAACGCAAAATTTCATATTGGCTCTTTGTTCCCACTTCCTGGAAGATATCGACGTTGTGTGTGCAATTGAAGCAATTAGCTTACAAGTCCAGCCTACAGATTCGACTTTAGTCAGAAAGGAGTCCTCTAAAGATCCAGTTTTGGCACAAGTGATGCGTTTTACACAGGAAGGTTGGCCTTCACATATTGACTCTGATGATCCAGTGGAGCAATTCCGAAAGCTTTCCCAATCTTTGAGCACATGTCATGGATGTTAACTGTACAGCATGAGACTAGTCGTTCCTACCAGTCTACGAGAATGAATCTTACATCTGCTACACACAAGTCATCTCGGTATGCAACGGATAAAGCAATAAGCGCGGACAGCAGTATACTGGCCAAACATTGATGCGGAAATCATGGATCTTTGCTGCTGCTGCACTTCTTGCTGTGAACACAGAAGGGCACCACCTAAACCAGTAATTCATCCATGGATAATGCCCGAAAAGCCTTGGTCTCGTTTGCATGTAGATCATGCTATCAACTTTATGGGGCATAATTGGTTAGTAGTCACTGATGCATGCACTAAATACCCTTTTATCCATGCCACTACTTCAGTTTCCAGTAAGACTACATTGGATTTGTTAGAGGAAGATTTTGCACACTTTGGCTATCCACATACCATCATGTCCGACAATGCCACCTGCTTTACTTCTGAAGAATTTCAAAACTACTGTAAGGAGAGAAGCATCGTTCATCTAACGGGAGCTCCCTATCACCCTTCAACAAACAGAGCTGCTGAGCGCTTGATTCAAACTTTCAAGCAAACGTTACGAAAGTCTCCCAAAATACCTAAAGAAGCTTTGCTGGAATTCTTGATGCAATTCAGGAGAACTCCTACCACTAGTAGCCTCTCAGCAAGTGAATTACTCAATAGTCGTCAATTACGCACCAAGACTGACGTCTTGCTTCCATCTCCAGTTCATTTGGCCCATCCAAATTGAAAAGGACTACTGAGGGAGATGTACTTGAAACTTCCAATCAATTTCAAGTTGGTGATCCATGCTATGCTCAGTATTTTGGACGAAAGAGAAACCAAGATCCATGTTGGGTTCCAGCTATAGTTGTGAAGACACAAGGAACATGAATGTTTCATGTTCAAGTTGTACCTAGAGGTTCCATTTGGAGATGTCATCTAGAACAATTGCAACCTCGATATTCTTCAGAAGATGACCAAGAGCCAGGAGATACGCCTTCTTTCTGTGATTCAGAATCTCAAGTTATAGATGAGTCTGCTCCTGAAGAATCTGTTAGCTCATCATTACCACCTAGCGACAATAACTGAACTCCAGAATACAGTCGTCAACATTCAAGAAGATTAACGAGATGAAGAAAACCTCCAGATTATTATGTGTCAAAATACTGATTTATTTCTGCTTATCGAGCAGGGCCACCTACCTGAGGGGGTGTGTGATGAGTTTGCCTTCCTACTTAATAGAACTTTTGTCTTTGCTACATTGACTCAAAGGCCTTTTGATTCTAAACCTTGCTTCCACACCTGAAATTTCTTTTCTAGTTTCAGTAGTGTTTCTGCTATGAGGGCCAGGTCATCAGCATAGAGGAGCTCCCAGGGGCAATCCGTCTTGAATTCCTCTTTTATTGCCTGGAGGACTATGATGAATAAAAGGGGACTGAGGGCTGAACCTTTGTGGACCCCTACTTCTACCTGGAATTCTTCACTATACTCATTGCCAATCCTAACCTTACTAACAGCCTCTCTGTGTAGGGCCTGTACAGCCCTTATTAACCATTCGTCAATCTCCAGTTTCTGCATCGCCCACCAGAAAAGAGATCAGGAGACCCTGTCAAAAGCTTTCTCCAAGTCCACAAAAGCTAAGTACAGGGGTTTATCTTTAGCTAGGTATTTCTCCTGCAGTTGTCGAACCAGGAATATGACATCAGTGGTGCTTCTACCTGGCACAAAACCGAACTGCACCTCATCTAAGAAGACTCTCTCCCTAATGAGATGGGCTATGACCCTCTCCGTGACATTCATCACCTGATCCAGCAGTCTGATACCCCTGTAGTTATTTCTATCTAGAGTATCACGTTTATCCTTGTAGCAGTTGACTATGGTGCTGCTATGCCAGTCATTGGGCATGACTCCATCATGAACTCCCTGGTTTATAATGTAGGTGACTAGGCCATAGCCCACACCATCAGATGTTTTAAGCATCTCAGCAGTGATTCCTGATGGGCCGGGGGGGCTTTTCCTGGCTTCATACCCTTAATTGCATTATCTACCAGAGAGCTGTCTATTCGGATAGCTGGTCCCTCTATTGGGTCAACATTTGGCAGACTCTCCTCCTCCTATTCATTCTCCACATTCAGCAGTCTTTCACAATGGCTTCTCCAAGCCTCCTTCTTTTCAGAATCACTAAAAGCAAGTACACCATCATCCATGCGGACACATTTCTCTCCTGTGACATCACAAGTTTCTCTCACACACTGTCTTGCAATCGGTGGGTGAGAGAAAATTGTGATGTCACAGGAGAGAGATGTGTCCGCATGGATGATGGTGCACTTGCTTTTAGTGATTCTGAAAAGAAGGAGGCTTGGAGAAGCCATTATGTATATACATATATGTGTGTTTCTTTTCAGGTACATGATGCAGCTGTCCCCCATCTCAGGGCCTCAAAGGCCCACACCTTCTACACCCTCAGAGTTGGCACATTGAAAGATAGGTCTGGTGAGATTGTTGAGATGCTTGAAGGGAGACGTGTAGATTTGTGCTGCATCCAAGAAGTAAGGTGGAGAGGAAGTTCCACTAGGTTCCTCACAGGCAAAGATCATAGGTATAAGATTTTCTGGGCAGGGAACACTGATGGGGTTGGGGGCGTGGTTATACTTCTTGCGGAGAAATGGGTTGATAAGGTAATCGAGGTAGTCAGAGTCTGTGATAGAATACTTAAGCTTAGATTAGTGCTGCAACATGGATTAGCAACCATTATCTCAGCTTATGCCCCTCAGCCAGGGCTACCTGATGAACAGAAAGACCAATTTTATGACACCCCCTTGCAGACAACCTTGTCAGCGAATGACAGGGACCTTCTTTTTGTGGCTG
>NC_142948.1:20139433-20221933 GCF_046866305.1 Octopus bimaculoides | reverse complement strand
ACACATAAGAGGTGCAGCAATATCAAAGGAAGGTTAACTAGGAAGTTAGTTTTTGTATGTAGCAGATGTTCAGGAGCTATAAATACTGTAAATGTGCAGAAAACAACTTCTGCCACATTCCAGGGAGAAAAACTAGACGTAGTTGATAGCTTCCGCTATCTTGGTAACCAAGTTAGTAGTGGGGGAGTGTGCAAGGACTGAAGCCAGTATGCTCCGATGGATGTGTAATGTCAGTGTGCATACTAGACAGAGTATTAATACCTTGAGAGAAAAGTTGAACTTACGAAGCATCAGTTGTGGTGTGCAAAAGAGACAATTGCGCTGGTATGGTCATGTAGCGAGAATGGATGAGGATAACTGTGTGAAAAAGTGCCACACCCTAGCAGTTGAGGGAGCCTGTGGAAGAGGTAGGCCCAGGAAGACCTGGGTTGAGGTGGTGAGGCATGACCTTCGAACATTGGGCATCACTGATACGATGACTTCTGACGGAGACCTTTGGAAATATGCGGTGCGTGAGAAGACCCGGCAAGCCAAGTGAGAGCTAAATCTAAGGCCTCAGCCAGTCCACTTATGCATATCTTCCTTCATTGGACACTAAACTCCACTTGCGAAGACCTGTTGAGGCAAGTGAAATCGAAATTGAGTTAAATTTGACGACTGGCACCCATGCCAACATTGTCTCCTTTTTTGGACACATACCTCGGCTTGCGAAGACCTGTTGGGGAAAGCGAAATCATGATGGCACCTGTGCCCAGTGTCACCTTCCTGGCACGTGTAAAGACATTCGAGCAAGATCGTTGCCAGTGCCGCTGGACTGGCTCCTGTGCAGGTGGCACGTAAAATACACCATTTTTAGCATGGCCGTTGCCAGTACCGCCTGACTGGCCTTCGTGCCGGTGGCACGTAAAAGCACCCACTACACTCTCGGAGTGGTTGGCGTTAGGAAGGGCATCCAGCTGTAGAAACTCTACCAAATCAGATTGGAGCCTGGTGTAGCCATCTGGTTCTCCAGTCCTCAGTCAAATCGTCCAACCCATGCTAGCATGGATAGCGGACGTTAAACGATGATGATGATGATGATAAATATATACTAGCAGTATAACCCAACGTTATCCGGGTGTGACTTATGCCATCTATGATAAGTCTTGCTAGGTGAAAATCAGCTAAAAAAGAAAGCCTTACAACGAAAAAACCCTTATGATGTAAATATGTTCATAATTCAAAAGACGATGAAATTAATAGGGAAAGTCTGGAGGCTGTTTTGCATAACATTATTAAGTGTACGTAAATTTCATCCGTCTAATTGGCTATAGAAATACTTGTGCAAAACAACTTTTTGCGCTGCCCTGATTATACATAGCAGGGTAATCCCTTTTAGCAGGAGCTAGGACGGCAATTTGTGATGAAGCAATTGCTGGCGATCCGTTGCTACACAGTTCTGCCAGAATTCTATCAGATTGGGCAGTAGATGTTGATGCACCATTTTGCATTATGTTCAAAGTAGCTTCTGGAATGTGGTGACTTGCTGTCATTTTAAACCGGTTGCTTTCTTTCCCCAGCAAACTCTCTTCTTTGGAGGCATAATCTATGTACATATTAAACAGAACAACAAAAGTTATAACAGATTGCAGGGTCGGTAGTTTTCACATTTCGGTAATTTTTCAGATTAACACCTGCACGATTCCCTAACCCTAAAACCCTAAACCTAACCCTAATAGGTAAGGTCGCTGTCGTAGCATCTGTTGGTACAGAGGAGTGCGAGGTTGTTCCCCCTGGATGGGTGGCTTAACCACGAAAGTCGGAAGTCCTGCAATTGTACGTAGACCCTCACCTCGCCCGTGATGGACAGGTGTTAATGTGTGGCCATGAGGCGACCCCCCCCGCTGGGTGACGGGGCAGAAAACCGCACCCTGGCCGGGACCCAATATTTGCGATCAGACCAATTATAGCCGCATCCGGGGATGGTTTGATGGATCCGGCAAGCTCGCAGCTTCTGGTGCACGGTGGCACCGGCCACTTGAAAAGAACGGACATTTAGGTGAGGTTATGATCCGTGTATCGAGGGATAACAGCCAATCCCGTAGGCGGATGGATTCACCCCCTGGACACATGGTGTCGTCCACGAATGTCGGGACCCTACTTGTTCCTTCGCTCGGTTGCTCGAAACCTTGTAGAAAATCGATTGCCTAACCCTAAGCCCTAACTCTAACCCTGACCCTAACACCCTACTGAAAATCGTGCGGGTGTTAATCTGAAAAATTACCCACATTTCTAATGAAGTTCACTGATTTGCAATGTGTTGTCCTGTAGTTTATGTATTTACAAAACATTGACGAACATGAGTTATATTGTAGTGAATGCTTATGTGTACATGCGTTTGAGAGAGCGAGGAGGGGGAGAATGGAAGACAGTTATAAAATAGCAATGTGTACGCATGTTTATATAAGAACACACACAAACTAAATCTTATATCTATAATGTTGATGTGTTTATGTGTATGTTGTTGTCACAGATCACATATGTGTGGTTGTGTGTGTTTTTACGTTTCTATGTTATGAAAAATATGTTAGAGGTAGAGGGATAGAAGAAAGCTATTAAATGGGAGAGAGAGAAAGAAGAACGAAGTAAGAGTGAAAAGGTAGATAAGAAGGAAAGAATAGAAAGGGAAGAATAGTCTTAAAGCAAGTTAATCTATGACTTTGTATGTATGACTTTCTCTCTCTCACTGGCTCTCTGTGTGGCTGAGGGCATGTTTGAGAGGGCCATTATGAATAGTAGTGGTCCCAAAACAGTGCCTTGCGGAACACCGCTCACTATTTGCGTGTCATTGGAGGTGGCCCCATTGGCTACTACCACCTGACTTCTATCCTTCAGAAAGTCATGAAGCCATTCTCCCAATTTTCTAACTATGCCGAGATCATGCAGTTTGTGACATATCATTCCATGATCGACTTTATCAAAGGCCTTTGCAAAGTTGAGATATATCACTTCCACATTTGAGTGGTTAAGTAGCTGTTTTAGCACCCAGTCATAGTGTTGTAAGAACTGAGTCAGGCAGCTTCTTCCTGGTCGGAAACCATGTTGGGTGTCAGGCAGCAAGTCATTTTCTTTAAGGAAGCCGATTAGTTTTCTTCGCTCAATGACCTTGCTGATGTGCGAGGTCAGAGAGATAGGTCTGTAGTTCTTGGCCTCCACTCTGCTACCTCCTTTATGAATAGGGCATATTTTACCCTCCTTCAGTTTTCTTGGGAGTTTGCCAGATGCAAGGAAGCTCTGAAAGAGGGACTGCAGCGGTCTTGCTAGGACTCGTTTACATACTTTTAGGAGGATTGCTGGGAATCCATCAGGGCCAGTAGCTGAGTTTGGGTTCATTTCATCTGTAGCCCTTATTACATCGTCTTCCTTTATATCGATGTAATCAATCATCATTGCCTCTGCTTTTATATCTGCAGTGGTAAAAAAGTCAGTTGGATTGCTGACTTGAAAGTGCCCTAGGGGTGGAGTGAAAACACTTTTGAATTGCTCATTTAGTATTTCACTTATCCTCATTGGGTTTCCTGTGAGTGAACCATCTTTTTCGAGGAGTGGCCCTATCCTCCAATGCGCTGCAGCTGTTTCTTTGACAAACTTGTAGAAGGCTCTGGGGTTAGATTTTATATTGTCTATAGCCCTGGCTTCTTTGTTTGCTCATGGAAGAGTTGCAGATTTTTTTCTATCTCCAGCAGTTGTATTTTCAGGCAAGATTTTTCACTGCTTTCAATTTGTTTGTTTAGGTGATTTGAAATTTTTGTACGCCAGCTCATAAGAATTTTCCTCTCCCTGGAGATTTTGTTCTGTACTGTGGCTTTTCTCTCTCTTACATTACAGACATGAATTGTTGAAGTTTCATGTCGATGTCCAGGGAGGAGAGATATTTAGGCCAGTTTTGTTTGAGGATCTTTCTCAATTTGTTTCCAGTTTTCTATGGAAGTTCAAGCTGGAAAGATTTTGAGAGTTTCTTATAGCTGGTCCCTCTGTACATGGTTTCCTTTGGTCCGTATATGGTCAGCTCTACCATGTTGTGATCCGAGAGTAGCATCGGTGTCACTTTCACATTATGGATGAGATCCATATTATTTGTGAAGCAGAGATCCAGTATATTACCTGCCCTAGTTGGTTGGAGTACTATTTGTTCCATGTACAAAGTGTTGGCAAGGTTCAGGAGGAAATTCACCTGTCCTTATTTGTATCGTGTCATTCCTGGAAGAGAAAGGCCCTCGGGCCATCTGACATTGGGCAGATTGAAGTCTCCCATAAGAAGTACACTTATGTGTTGTTCTAATGTGACTAGAACTTCTTCTATTTTTGTAAGGCAGTCTTCAAACTTGCCTACATGATTTGGAGCATCTGGAGGGCGATATGTAGCACATATAACTACATTGAGTTGTCTTATATGTACAATTAGTGCGTCACGTACTGAATTTGAGTGTGACAAAAGGACCTGGGGTGTGAGGTCTTCGCGGATGTACATAGCAACTCCACCATGACTCCTTTCTTTCCTGTCGGTCCGTAATACAACATACTGTGGTATGTGTATTTCTGCATTTCCTATATCTGGTTTCAGGTGTGTTTCCATAGGTGCTATGCATAAGGCTTGATTGCAAGCAACAAGGTCTTTCAAGAAAGGGATTTTTGTCCTGTTACTAAGTGATAACAGTCCTCTGATGTTCAGTAAGAGCACCAATGTGATGTGTGTGTTGTTGCCAGTAGTGCCTAGTGCCCACCTTGGGTCTATTTGCTGTAGTAGTCTTGTGTATTGGGGATAGTCTCAACTGTGAGATTGTAGCCAGGTCAGCTGCTGTACCATCTTTTGTGCCATGCACAAAAAAGATATATATATATATATATATATATATATGCATATATCCATACATATATGTACATACGTACATCTATATGTATACATACATGCATATATGGGTACAGGACATCAAAAAAACGTTAAACACAATGAGGAACGAAAACAGAAAATGAACTTTTTTTTGAACAATGGAAAAAAACAAAGAGCGAAATGAGACATGCAATATAAAGAGTATATCCCTTCGTCAGTTGTCCCTGTCCATCTACTCTGCGTTTCGAATGCAAGGACAATACGCGACTTCGTTGGAACAGTCTTTCCCGCAAAGCAAATTAAATAAAATTTGGAATTTTTTGCGAAGGATGAAAGTGTTAACAAGAACAGGACAATGAGAACAAGACAGTAAAAACAAACGGTGAGGGCTGCTGGGCCAAGACGATAGAAAAATTATTATGAACGCTAAGTAGAGAGAGTTAGTGAATCCAACCCAGTAAGGGATAATATCTATCCAATATACTGCTGAGAGGGTACCCAATTATTATTACACTAGTGATTTTTCCAAGTGCAACAAGTGGGTGCTGGTAAAAGGAGGTTTTACCCTAAATTTATATGGCAATAAGAAAATGGAGGGGAATATGTGGTACTCATCAACTTGCAGACACTGTACTATGTTAATTAACCTATTTATTTTAATTTTTAATTGTTGATATGACAGAGTGTGTCATATATGTTTGTATATTGTCTTTATTGTCCTTTTGGTTGAAAAATAAATAGGTTAATTAACATAGTACAGTGTCTGCAAGTTGATGAGTACCACATATTCCCCTCCATTTTCTTATTGCTATATATATATATATATATATATACACACACATATATATACAAACAACGGCATTAATTTTATTCAGCTGCATACTGTTATTAATTTTATTCAGCTGCAACCGTCATTGATTGGTTGAAATTACCGAAATACGACAACTTTAACACAAAATAACTTTGAAAATATAAACTTTTCTCAACAACATTAAGATAAAAGATGTTTTATATGACATATTCTAGCAGTGTGCGAAGTTTGAAAGTGTTTAGTTACAAAAAATTAATTTCTTGATCTGTTATTTAAAGGGGAAATATCCCCCGTCACCATTATACATAAGTCCTGACTCCAGCTATATGAACGCCAGAGTGAGAAATATATACTCTGAAATGCTAACAGACATTTTATGCATGCATGTATGTTGAAGATAAACAAATTTGTGTTCTTTTAACCGCTATAAAAAAATACACAGTTTCATAATTGCAGAAATAAATTTCATTAACAAACTGAAGAACATGAAGAAAGAGAAAATAATTACTACATTATTTTATTTATGTACATTTAGCATTTATAGTACAATTGGAAAGTAAAATCATTTTGTCATAGAGAATTACTACTTAAAATTCACACTAGCTAATCTTTCATACTAACTACTAGAGCTCACAACAATTTAAATAAGTCTTGTTGGATTTTTATCATAGACATGGCATAAAAAATAGCCAATATCTCAATGGGTGAGTGTCGTGGAGTTTAGTAACATCCTACGAACACTGATTAATTTCCCCAAAATCAGGGTTTCTGTAACTGCTCATACCTGAATTCTAAGAACCGTATTTCGTGAAAGATTTCTCTGACAAAAGTTTAGAATTCAAATATGGGCAGTAATTTTAACCAATGGGATACCAACAATTATGCTTGTTCAAACCATTACATCATATTGCCACCTTTTATGACTTGCTACACTGCTTTATTCTCTCTTACATTGACCTTACTTTTTTCCCTCAATTTCCTTTTCTCTGTCCTCTTGCTCTCTCTCCTTTACCTTTTCTCTCTAACGTTGTATTTGTTTCTTTTACGCACCTTTCCTCTTCCTTATAACTATTTCTCAGTTTCTCTCCCTCATTTTCCCCTTCTTCTTATTTTGTATTACTCTTTCTTTCTTCCTAACACTGTCTGTTCTTTCTCTCTCTCTGTTGTCTATCAAACTTTCACTGATTTTCTGTAATTCCAGAAATAAGTCTATCCAGTGATTTCATAACTGGTTTCTGTGGTGAGACAGAGGCAGCTCATCATGACACTGTCTCCTTGATGAAAGAGGTCTGCTACAACTTTGCCTTCACTTTCCCATACAGTATGAGGCAGGTGAGCTGAAAGGGAACATATCTTTACTTTTATTTTCATAGATTCTTGTTGAATACAGTGGAGTAGCAGGGACAGTAGTGTGTCAGAAGACTGCCTTGTGGTACTTGCTTATGATGTCTCTTTACGTTTCAAGTTTAACTTTGCCTTTCATCCTTTTGTGATCAATGAAATAAAGTGCCAGTCAAGTAGTGTGTATGGGGGAGGGTTAATTGATTTGCCCACTCTCCTCAAAATTGCTGGCCTTGTACCAGAATTAGAAAGTATTATTATTATTGTGATACAAGGGATAAACTGAAAGAATGAGTAGAGCCTTCTGTATTTTGTTGGACTCTTTACATTCTGAGTTCCAATTCCTTGATAATCAACTTTAATTTTGATCATTTGGAAGTTGATACAATAAGTTTCAACTAAAGGTTCGTGTTGACATAAATAACTGTTCCTCTCCATCAAATTTCTGTCTTAATGCTTAATGTTGAAAACAATTATCATCATCATCATAGCATATCTCTCTAATCTGACACTCCTATTTAACATGTCTTGAATCATGTTTTTTGTAATTATTTTCTTTTATTTCTTGAATTAAACAGAAAACCCGTGCTCACCATCGACTCATTGATGATGTTCCCAGTGAGATTAAAGCCAGGAGACAGACTGAACTGGCAGAGACATTTCGCAAAGGAGCTTTAGAACTGAACACAGAGCAGATTGGGCAGTTACAAATTGTTCTCATCAGTGGAGTAAGTTCTTTGATTGCTACACTTAGCAAGATGCAAAGCCAAGTAGTTAGATTGTTATTCTTATGATCTTAAGGCCATGTATGCAATTTCTGGGGCTAGTAGTGCATTGTGTCCTTGAGCAAGGGACTCCATTTGATGTTTCTCAGCTGAAAATGAGCTGCATGCATCTGCTGTAGAACAGCCTCAGGAAAAAAAACCTAAAATCTTGAAACTGCAAGATGTCAATAACCCTTAGTGGCTGTGGTATGTTCAATAATTATGATGCAATGACTAAAATTCTGCTTCTTTCCAAGTTTTCTTTGAGTGAGAATCACATCAGTCAAACTTTACTAGAAGGATTGGAAGTCCCCATTATCTTTACTAAATCCTTTTATTGGTTTCAGTTAATGGACTGTGGCCATGCTGGGGCTGTCTTGAAAGGTTTTATCATTTCCCAGTACCTGTTTTATTGAATACTTAAGTTACACATTTGCTTTACACCAGCAAACAAACACAAAGGTGAACACACTGCATCTGGTTATATGTTACCAGTAGCACTGAAGCAACGTAACACAGACACACATTCATACAATAATTACATTCAATTCTCATTGTGCCTTGTGCCACTTGAGGCGATAGCAAGATCATTCCACCTTCTAACACTGAAAGCATCCTTGACAGCTTGTTCCATTGTTAACCCTCTATTTTTAAAATCGTTATTGTTCTCTGCCATGTTTCCTTTGGTCAGCCATGTCTTCTTTTACCTTATGGAACCCATTGCAAAGTGATCCTGACAATTGAGTTCAGTTTATAGCGACAAAGTCGACCCAGCCGTTTCCATCTCCTTGTCTCAATAGTTTCTCTTATTGGTTTCATGTTAGTCTTAGTGTAGTTGACTATTTGAGATCATATTTGGCCTTCAAATAAATTCAAGAATCAGCAAAGCCAACCAATTATTTGGTATTTTAAACTCAATATGGAAATCATCCATTCATATAATAATAACAACAATAACATATACTCACACACACATACATGCACATGACAGGCTTCCTACAATTTTACTCACAAGGCATTGTTTGGTCTAGGTTTATATACCTAAGGTGTATGAAAACACACAATGGACTTCTAAACAGTTTCCCTCTAATATTATTTTAAGGTTGTTGATGGCAGACTTGGTAGAAACAAACCCAGGCTAAATCCTTATAGTCATACCCTGGGTTTTTTTCAAATACCAAACTCCTACTTTCCTCTCGTCACCCATGATTTTAATACAGATTTGACAGTGGCTAGAATGAGATACAAATGGAAGAAGTTCTGGGAACCAAGTGGCATGTTAAATGAGGATGGGAAGGGAAACTGAAAGGAAAGGCGTGTACTGCATGTGTGAGGGGTGCTATGACTCATGGGTGAGAGACCTGAGTAATGAATGCAAAGCAGCAGAAAAGGCTGAAAAGAACAGAAATAATGGTTTGGTGGATGAGTGAAGTATTGTCAAGAGGGGAAGATAGATTATGAATTGCAGAGGATGATGGGAATAGGGCCAGTGGATGATTGGAGTATTGCTAAGAAAAATTATAGAGGACGATAGGAGGAAATAGAGCTGCTGAATGATGTTCGAGAAGAGAAATGGAATGAAATGGCTGGGTCATGTGAGAGGAATGATGAATTTGTACATGAAAGTACATAGAGGAAGATGAAGACTGAGAAAGATAAAGCTAAAGGTGATTGGGTCAGTTAGGAAGCATGTAGAGGATGGATCAAGACAGATTGGTGAGGATATAGAGGATAGGGCAAAACAAGCAGAAAACTATCATGAGGCCCACAATGCTGATCCCTGATTCAATCTCAATAGTCTGATTAGTATGGAAAGATTAAACCCAATGCTGTTCCTCATGGCTATGGGTTCAATTATCCACTGGTAATGTTTACTGAATTCTTTATTTATCACCCAGATGAGTAAGCGGTCTCAACTGGATCTTGCTGGCCGGAATGATGGCAACACAAAAGTTATTGTACCACAGACCAAAATACCAATTTCTGATGAAGCAGAGCCAACAAGAACAATAGAAGTGGGTGACTACATTGTTGTTCGAGTGAGTAATATTGTTTCCATATCTAATGATTTCTAATGGAGCATGATGGATGAGGGCCGAAAGTTCAAACCCGTGACACTAATTATATTGTTGATAAACCCTAGTTCTACCTTGATCAAGCCAAGTATAACTAAAGGTATTCCACTCATGATTATCATGTGTTTTTTCTGATTTACTGTATTTGGCTCTGCAGTACTTGATGTACAAATCACATTAACATCTTTTGAAAAGCTGTTAATGTGATTTGAAGGAGGTTTGGCTGGCATTCCTAACACTGTATAGGGGCTACCTTGTTTATACCTTTTACTTAGGGAGACACATTGCAGAGAACAGTCAGCCTAGCTATAAAACTTGACACAACCAACTAATGGGGATCCTCTTTCAGACCACATAACCTTCTAAATTTCCATCAAATTACTACCATTTTAACAAGTTTTCATTTAACCTAAATAGCTATGTTTTATGTACTTTTGTTCATTGTAACATTCTGGTAAGATTATTATTACAAAATAATATAGTCTATTTTGTTTTAGCAGGTTCTATATGAAAGTAGTTCACCATCTTTCAACTGAGCGTATGTTTCTGCCCCCTGCTGAAGGACAAATTCAACAGTGGAGGCAAAGAGATCACACTTGATTTTCTTGTTTAGCCCAGAAATTCATATTTTACTTATGTCATGCAGAATTTACCAGCTGCTTACATCACTGTTGTTGGTGTTGAAGATCAATGTAAGAAAAGCAGTAACAATTTTTATTTTCCTTTTTTTCATACTAGCATGAGTTAGACAAACATAATTATTGAGGGATTGTTTTACAACCAGATACCCTTCCTGTTACTAACCTTTACCTGTTTTTCAAGTAAGGTTCACTTATTTGTAGTCATTGAAGGCACAAACCCGATGAATAATTTGTTTGACAAAAGAAATGACATCACTATTTTGTAGCTCAGCAATTTCTGGATACATGCAGTGAAAATAGACACACACACACAATCATCATCTATTTCTAGATCTACCTGTTCTATAGGTCCCCTTCACAGTTAGAGATCAGCACTTCTTTATACAGCTGTCCTCATTTATACACATCACATGACCATACCAGCATAGTCGTATCTTTTGCACACCACATCTGATGGCTCTTATGCCCAATTTTTCTCTCAAGATGCTTACACCCAGTGGAGCATAGTAGATTCATTTCTTTCAAGCCATCACATGTCTACTACAGTCACAGCCCATGTTTGCTGCTGTGTAGCATGGTTGTTCACACTCGACACCATACAGTCTGCCTTTCACTCTGAGTGAGTAGCCCTTTGTTGCTAACAAAGGTAGAAGCTTTCTGAACTTTGCCCAACCTAGTCTTATTCTAGCAGCTACCCTCTCAGAATATCCACTTCCACTGTTAACTTGGTTATCTAGATAACGAAAGCTATCAATTACTTCTAGGTATCCCCCGCTGGCATTTTATAGTGTCTATTTTCCATATATTTTTAGTGTTTATTGTACCTGTGCATCTGCCACACACAAAAACTATTTTCCCAATTAACCTTCCTCTGCACCTTTTATGTGACCATAGCTTGCACCAGGTACACCTTATGAAGCCTCTACCTACACTTATTCTACATTAACTCTAAAGCTCTTTGATCCTAGACCTTGCTTCCACTGTTGAAATTTTTTCTCCAGTTCTGGTAGTGATTCAGGTATAAGAACAAGGTCATCAGCATAAAGGAGCTCCCAGGGACAACCCAGCTTAAATTTCTCTACTATTTCCTGAAGGACTATGATGAACAAGAGAGAGCTGAGGACTGATCCTTGGTGAACTCCTACTTGTACACTGAATTCATTGCTATAATTGTTGCCAACCCTCACCTTACTGCCAGCATGGCTTGTACAGCTCTCACCAGCCACTCCTTTAACCTTAGTTTCTGCTATGACCACTAGATAAGGGAGTGAGGGACCCTGTCAAAGGCTTTCTCCATGTCAACAAAAGCCAAGTACAGAGGTTTATTTCTGGTTAGGTACTTCACCTGCAGCTAACTTACCAGGAATATAATGCTTCTCCCTGGCACAAAACAAAGCTGTATCTCATCTAGCCTAACTCTCTTCCTAATTAGTTGGGCTATGATTGTCTCTGCAACATTCATCACCTGACCCAACAACTTGATACCTCTGTAATTATTTCTGGCTAAGGCATCACCTTTGCCTTTGTAGCAATTGACTATTGTGCTGCTATACCAGTCATTGGATATGACTCCTTCGTGTACAACCTGATCAACTATATGGGTAATGAAACCATAACCCACACTGCCAGATATTTTAAGCATCTCAGCAGTGACTCCTGATGGGCAAGGGGCTTTCCCTGTCTTCATATCCTTCATGGCCTTATCTACCAAGCTACTGTTTTATTTGGATTGCTGGTCCCTTTGTTGGATCCATATTAGGCAGACTCTCCTTCTCCCGTGAGTTCTCTACATTCAGCAGCTTTTCATAGTGGCACTTCCAAGCCTCTTTCTTAGCAGAATCATTAACTGCAAGTGAAACATCATCCATGCAAATGCACTTCTGTGATATTGTTCCAATAACATCACAATTTTCCCTGACTCAACTGTCTTGCAAGCAGAAACACTTCAAGCCACTGATCCTCATAGTGCAGAACATTGGCAAACTTCTTCCTTTCTGTTTCACTCCTGGCTAGGTATACCTGCCTCCTTGCTACTGCCACTTTTCCAGTCTTTCCAGGTCTGCTTCTTTGCTCTAATGACCCTGTTAACTACACTGTTTCACTACCATGTCACTCTAGGTCTAGTTGGGACTTTGTACCAGCCACAAATTTGGTACTGCCAGACATATCTGTTGAAATCACCAACCACGAAGATATGGTCACTGCAATTTGTCTTTGAGGTAGCCTGCAGCAGAATGTCATAAAAGTTGTTCTTTTGTTGATGTACCCTATCACATACTCTGACTACCTCAATCACCTTATTAACTCATTTCTCTGCTAAAAGTATGCCCATACCTCTTACCCCATCACTGTTGCCTTCCCAAAAGGGATAACACCTATGTCACTTGCCAGTGGGGAACCTGGCTGGAGATCCCCTCCACCTAACTTCTTGAATGTAAAACATATCAACACATCTCTGTTGAAGCATCTCAACAATCCCACCTACATTGACTCTGCCAACTCTGAGTGAATGTAAGGGGAGGCAGCATATAACGAGGTGGGGGGAGCTGTGGCTTTTGGAATCTGAAAAGGTTTTATAGTCTTAAAAACTATGCTAAGCCTGGCACGTTAAATAATCGTAAAGAAGTTTTCTTAAAATGTGTTCATTTCAAGCGCTACCTACTGGAAAATTGCGTTTCCCAGTTTGCTATTTAAGCTAATAATAGACCTTACCGAAATAGATCCTAGCTTCCATTTATCCAGGGGAGATAACCCGTACTCAACTTTTTCCTCTGAGCCATTTAACTTTTTTTGCCCTGTTGTTTGTCCAGCTCTGCGAAAAGTTAAATTTGATGTGCTGTTCACAAAGCTGTTGCATTCATGGATATGAAACTATTGGTCGCTTGTTTTAATATTTACTGCTCCTATTCTTTAGAGTGTGCTTCTTTTTCTGGTATATGTTTTATTGATAATATATATCCTCATCATCAGAGCTAGAGAAGTTTCAGGTGCAAAAGCAAGGTCGAGAATCGAAGGACCTTAGAGTTAACCTAGCAAAAATCAGAGTCTTAGTAAGTACGAAGGCGGACAAATCACAAATCCCTTCAGGTAGATGGCCCTGCTCGATCTGTAGAAAAGGTGTCGGTAGAAACTCCATAAAATGTACTTGGTGTAAGCTATGGCCAAATAAGGGGTGCAGCAGTATCAAAGGAAGGTTTGCTGGGAAGATAGTTTTTGTGTGTGGAAGATGTGCAGGTGCAATAAATACCAAAAATGTACAGAAAACAGATTCCATCACATGCCAGTAGTTGATAGCTTCCGTTACCTAGGTGACCAAGTCAGTAGTGGGGGTGGATGCTCCGATAACATAGCTGCTAGAATAAGAATAGGCTGGACAAAGTTCAGAGCTATCTCTACTGGTAACAAAGGGCCTTTCAGTCAGAGTGAAAGGTTGACTGTATGATGCCTGTGTGCAAACAGCCATGTTACACGGCAGTGAAACATGGGCCATGACTGCTGAGGTCATGTGTAGGCCTGACAGAAATGAAGCTAGTATGTGCTACATGTGTGCTTGAGAAGACCCAGCAAGCCAAGTGAGATTGGACAATGCCCATTTAAAAGCACCCTTCAATCGTCAGGCGATATGCCATGCTTGTAAAGACCTGTTGAACCAAGTGAAATTGTAGTCATGCCTGATGTCAGTGCTGCCTGACTGGTAGCACCTAAGAAGCGCACACTACATTATTGGAGTGGTTGGCATTAGAAAGGGCATCCAGCTGTAGAAACCTTGCCAAATCAGATTGGAGCCCAGTGCAGCCTCCTAGCTTACCAGTTCTGTCAAACTGTCCAACCCATACCAACATGGAATGTGGACATTAAATGATAGTGATCATCATCATCGTTTAATGTCCATCTTTTATGCATGCATGGTTAGGACGGTTGAACTACCCAAGGCTACTGTGTCTGTTTAGGCAGAGATTTTACGGCCAGATGCCCTTCCTAACACCAACCACTCTGCAGAGTGGATTAGCATAGCTGAGGTTATTTTTGGTATGATTTTTATGGCTGGATGCCCTTCCAAATACCAACCACATTACAGTGTGGACTGGATGGTTTTAACATGGCACTAGCACTGGCAGGTAACCAAGTAACTTGCAAGACAAGGAATTATGAGAGGGACAGGGCATTTGAGGAGGGGAACATATGTCAGAGGATGAAAGGTTAGAGTGTGACAGAAAGACAGAGAGGTAGAAGCTGGTGTCTTACCACAAAAGAGAGAGCATTAGAGGAGGTGATCCAGTATCAGATGATGAAAGGTTAGAGTGTAACAGTGAAATAGCGAGGCAGAAATAAATGTCTTGCTATTGAAGAGGTACAAAAAAGGCCAGAAACAAAGTAATACTTAGTTACCTAGTCAGAGGAAAAACAAGAGGAGAGAGCTGGTGTAGTGCTAGGGTATACTCACAAGTAACAAGAATGAGTGTAGAACCTGGGTAGAAAAATAGAGTGTGTGGAGCAGCGATACAGTGAGGGCAAGAAAGGGGATTGGAAAACAATCATAATTTATGAAGAGGAAATGCAAGGAAGAGAACGATGCAATTAGAAGAGTTGTAGTTTGGGTGAAAAGTGTGTTGTTACATGTGGGTGGGACACAACTCTTCTAGCACTCAGTTTCATGGACAGGTCTTCTCTAGAAGCTCATATTGCCAAACAGCTCTGTCCACTGTCATTTTAACTCTGTGAACCCACAACATCCTAAGATCATTCCGCATCACTTTCTCCCTTATCTTCCTGGGTTTCCCTCTTCCACAAGTACCATCCACTTCTGTATAGTTCTCTTCACTCATATGCACCACATGTCCAAACCAATGCATTCTCCTCTCCTGCATACTACATCTAATCCTTCTTATGCCTCACTTTTCTCTCAACAGTTATGCTTTGCCGGTCATGCACACTGACATTGCAAATCCAACAGAACATACTACTTTCATTCCTCTCCAGCCTACACATATCCTCCGCAGTCAGTGCCCATGTCTCACTACAATGTAACATGGCCTTTCTCATGCAATCTACCTTTCACTTTGAGAGAGAGTCCTTTTGCTGCCAACAGAGGTGGTAGTACTCTGAACTTCCTCCACCCTATTCTTATTCTAGAATATATATATACATATATATATTACACAAGCAGATCCACTTTGTAGCTTTGGTCAGCTTGTGGCCATATTAGAAGACATCTACAAAGTTGGGGAGTGAGCTTTTCAACCACATTGCCATGTATGGGCCTAAATACGTATAATTTAAATATCAAAGGTTTAAGTTATAAGTCTATCACTATAAAGTCTAATTTTTTTTCTTCCTGTAGGTATTGTATTTCTAATAAAAGCACACAATGTATTTGAA
This sequence comes from Octopus bimaculoides, assembly GCF_046866305.1. Classification (NCBI taxonomy): domain Eukaryota; kingdom Metazoa; phylum Mollusca; class Cephalopoda; order Octopoda; family Octopodidae; genus Octopus; species Octopus bimaculoides. The sequence goes on along the minus strand of NC_142948.1, from coordinate 20,206,052 downwards.
TTAATTTAAACAATTAATTAGAATAATAATTTCACATATACCTCCCAATTTTCAATTATTTCATTAAAAGCATGGCCATGAGAGCATCAACCCTTAAATGGCAGACACCATCAACTGAGGTTTCAAAATTTTTTTAGATGGATACGGCCACCATCAGAGTAAAGTGAATATTTTACAGCACTTCCCAATGAGAGACTAACAATTACACTCGTACTTATTTAAAATATTAAATAAGTATACAAATTATCCTTAAGAAAAAGATATTTTGTTTTTTGCGCATTCATACAACCCTTTCCTGTCATTTAAGGAATAACAAGAAATTTTTATGCTGTTATTCATGTAATAAGATTTTGGTGGAGATTGTAAATTAAATACAAATCCCTTTAAATGAAAGTATTTAATATCAGTTTCCTGTCCTAAAGCATCATAATCGTTACCTTTTAACATCCGCTTTCCATGCTGACATGGGTTGGACAGTTTGACTGAGGACTGGCAAGCCAGGAGGCTGCACCAGGCTCCAATCTGTTCTGGCAAGGTTTCTACAGCTGGATGCCCTTGCTAACGCCAGCCACTCCGAATGTAGTGGGTGCTTTTTATGTGCTACCGACACGGTGGGGGGAGGGGGATGCAGCCAGGTGGCACTGGCAACAACCATACTTAAATGGCACTTTCAGGCAGCACTGGCATCCCCTGTCTACCTCTTCCACAGGTTCCTTCCACTGTTAAGGTGTGACACTGCACACAGCTGTCCTCATCCATACGAAACATGACCATACCAGCACAGTTGTCTCTCTTTCACACTACATCTGATGCTTCTTATGTCCATCTTTTCTTTCAGGGCGCTTACACTCTGTCATATATGCACAATGACATTACACACCCAGTGGATGTCAGGCCTACGCATGTCCTCAGCAGTCACAGCCTATGTTTCACTGCCATGTAACATGGCTGTTCGTACGCATGCATCATACAGTCTACTTTTCATTAGGCACTTTGTTACCAACAAAGGAAGGAGCTCTCTGAACTTTGCTCAGGCAATTCTTATTCTAGCAGCTATGCTCTCAGAGCACCCCCCCCCCCCCTACTGACTTGGTCACCTAGGTAACAGAAGCTATCAACTATTTCTAGTTTTTACTCCTAGCATGTGATGAAATCTGTTTTCTGTACATTTTTGGTATTTATTGCACCTGCACATCTTCCACACAAAAACCATCTTCCCATTTAACCTTTCTTTGAGCTGGAAGTTGCAACCAAATCTCTCTCATGCCAGACCCATCTTTAAAAAAGTATTGTAGTTACAGTGTCTAAGTTAGAAATGGGAGGGTCTTATCTGGAATGCCTTTGGTCATTGTTGAACTGGAGTTAAATAAGAAATGTATAAAGTTAGATTCAGTCATCTGCCATATTGCATAAGCCATTGTTATGTCTGGAAATGTTGCTGTATGTAGAATTCTGTATTGCAAAATCCATTTTCTCATTCATTACATTTCACAAAGTGAATGAACATGGAAATCAATGGGAAAATTCATCCAGACAAAATTATTAGTAATGGGTGTGAATATCTGTATTTTACTAAATTCCTTCCTCTAAAATCTCAATCATATTGAAAATCTATTATTTTCTCTTCCAAAAGATAACCGGTGCCTCTTCTCAAGTGCTGAAAGGTGAACCTCTCTACCACACAACTTTGGTAAACTTCAGCAGAAAACATACCCTCAAATGAGTCCAATATTGCTACAGTTAATTGGTCGTTTGCTTGAGTAATGGGAGTGAAATCTACATTTCAGCCTCATCAATTTGCAGTCCACTTTCAACTGTCGGTGACTAACATCAGCTGCAACTATGAAAATATCCAACTAACAATCAACCTGCAAGAGAACACAACTAAATCTTTCTCAAGTCAACCCTACCATCTTAAAACAAAGCATTAAATTGTATAACTTAGAATACAATAAAAAGCAGTGAGAAAGATGATACCTGCAAAGCCCAAAGAATGTGAAAGAGTCCTGTACTGCCTCAGATTGGCTTTATTTGGAAGAACTATGGCCTAGGATTGAACAACAATGAAAATAATTTATAATATACAAAATAAAGCTAAATAAACATCACATTTATTATCACAATATCATTTCTTCTTCTGACGCTTATGTCTTTGTTTATGCTTTTTTTGATGTGTTGGTGGTTTTGGCACATTTTTCGATGCTGCCGTTGTCTGGTTAAGCAAAACACTATGAGCAATAGGTTTGATAATGGTACCTAGCTTGGTCTCAATTTTCGGTTTAATCAGTTCTTTTACCACAGTTTGAGGATTCCACTCTTTACCAATAGGAGCTGCTATACTCGCAGCAAAGTCTTTGGCATTGACATAAGGAAATGGTAATTCTTTTACCTGAAATATATTATATGAATAGCATTAGATTGATTATGACAGTTGTTGCAGTGATGATGAGGATTTGTAACTTGAGGCAGGTGAAACTAACATGTAGACTTCAAGTTAATAGGAAGCTTCTATACGATTGCTTGACCCACTAGAAATTGCAACCACATATTTTTCAAATCATACAATCTTTAAAAAATTGGAAGTATAATATAGTACTAGATACATTATGTCTGGAAAAAAAACAGAGCCAGGATAGTTTGCTGAGTGGCTAAACAACAAACTAAGAAACCAAAGCTTTGTTTGAAGACGTCTGCCATTTTATAAATGCAATAGATGCTAGAGTTGTGTTGCTGTAACAATAAATTATAGTTGTGGTAATGATGGATATGTAGTATTAAGTATAACGAAACAACAGTAATGGTGGGGAAGATCTTAAGTCAGACAAGAAGGGAAAGTGCCTATGAAAATCTAACTTTTCTGAAACTGGTGTGGTTGATATTTAACCTGAACATTTATAAAGAATTTCAGTGGACTGCAGTTCTAGGAAAGCTAGACTACATGAAGTATTTAGTGCAGGGTGAGGAAGGTCAAACTCAGTAAAGAGTAACAAAAGGGTGTAAGTTTAGGTGGTGTATGCATCTAACTAGTTCAAAAGAACATGTGATTATTATGGAAGTAGAAAAAAAAGAGAGGAAAGTATGCATCTGCGGTGTTGGCTTAACTAACAGCTATTGAATTAATTGGTGGGGATCTCTTTGAGGTCAAACAAACTGTAAGAGAAAACAGCCAGACTTCCTTAATATTACACAATATTGTCTTTAAAAAAAGGAAGAAAGCATTGGACAATGTAGTTCTAGATATACAATATTTGAATATAAGGTCAAAATGAACAGAGCTGGTTGATCAAGGTTAACCCAGCACTAAACATCACTAGTTAATAAATTGTTGTGATGGTAATGTAACAGAGAAAGCAAAATGATCATGTGTTGATGAGGCAATAAATGTTGGAGAAAAGATCTAGAGGAGTAACACTTACCTGATATTTACGTATAGCAGTGTCTCTGGTTTCGTCAATGATTACATGTCCAAGAGGATCATCTTTTTGAGGTTCTGTTAGTGGAGCCTTCTTTATAAATCTGAGAAAAGGGAAAAACATTCTGAGATCACATCCTACCAAGGTCAACCTTGCCTTTCTTCCTTCAAGGGTCAATAAAATAAAGTACCAGTCAATCATCAGAACAAAGTTTGTACAGAATTAGAAACTGAAGATGGAAACATCACCTATGTCAAAGTGTAAAAAGCATTCTAAACACTCTGAAATCATCAGAACACTTGAATTTATCCAGTAAGTTCAACAGACCATTGATTACAATCCCAGAAAATCTACGAGGTCAATTGCAAAAGATCTCCATGTGTCAGAAGGGACAATTAGAAATGTTGTCCACAAAGACTTCAGATATAAATCTTATATGATGAGGAAAGGTCAATTTATGTCAGAAAAGTAAAAGAAAATCACTACATAAGATTTAAAAGGCTCTTAAACAAACTGAAAAATCCAGCAGAAGAAATGATAGATGGTTATGTGCAGACCCTTCTGAAATTTCAAGAGTTATGCATACAAAATTTCCTGCAATTGTCATGGTTTTAGGGGTTATCAGCAATGAAGGATATGTGAGGTCTCCTTACTTCTTTCCACAAGGCCTTAGAATTAACTCTACCACTTACATTGAAAACAGTTGTCCCTAATATATGGCCTCCTTATTCCCCAGGTCTCAATCTATTGGACTATTGTGTGTGGAGCATTGTTGAAAAAGGTCAATGAACATGCCCATAACACCAAAGATTCTTTGAAAACTGTCATAGTCAGAGTAATGTCCAAAATGAACTATGACAACTTGATTCGAGCATGTAGATGATTTAGATCTCATATAGAAGCAGTTGTTGAAGCTGGAGGTGACCTTATTGAATAACATTATAGAAAAGAAGGTTTATTTTTATCCTTGTAGCATTTTTTGATAATAAAGTTATCAGTAGGAGTGGCTGTGTGGTAAGTAGCTTGCTTACCAACCACATGGTTCTGGGTTCAGTCCCACTGCATGGCACCTCAGGCAAATGTCTTCTACTATAGCCTCGAGCCAACCAAAGCCTTGTGAGTGGATTTGGTAGACGGAAACTGAAAGAAGCCCGTCGTATATATATATGTATGTGTGTCTGTGCTTATCCTTCCAACATCACTTGACAAGCAATGCTGGTGTGTTTACGTCCCCGTAACTTAGCAGTTCGGCAAAAGAGACCGATAGAATAAGTACTAGGCTTACAACGAATAAGTCCTGGGGTCGTTTTGCTCGACTAAAGGCAGTGCTTCAGCATGGCCACAGTCAAATGACTGAAACAAGTAAAAGAGTAAAGAGAGTTATGATACATGGACTATGATAGAAAAGATTCCATTGTTGACTGTCCTTTCCCATTTCTACACACAATGAACCCAAGACTTCATTATACATGTTTTATAGGCACAAGAGTGGCTGTGTGGTAAGTAGCTTGCTTACATGTTAGAATATCTAAGGCTACAAGGAACCCCTGCACATGCATTCCTCACTGTGTCCCTGGATCTTGACTACCAGCTTGGTCTTGTTAGTCTTTCGACCCACACAGTAATCCATGGGATTACAATTGGGGAAATTAGGAGGCCAGAAATTGTGGCTGGTGAAATTGGAGCAATTCTCAATCCAGTGTCAGTCATGTAACTGTTGATTGTAAATAGTTGAAGAGTCAAAGATAGAAAAATAGGCTCCATATAACCTGCATAGAAAAGACCTGTCAGTTATTGTGAAGTAGTTCATTTGCACCAACTCTAAATATTTTTTTTAGACAAAGATGTTACTAGGGATAAGAAATACATCCTTTATCACTGGTAGTTTAATCTTGGGAATAGAAAGGCCATGTAGCTGAGAGGGGACTAGCATCCAAAGAAATCATCCATTATGCAGTACTAAACAACGGTTACAGCTGAGGTTTAATGCCAACAATTAGTGTCTATAACAACTTTGGACAAACATGCCGGTCCTTAGTAAAAAGATGAGGTAATTCTTCACCACATTAATGCATGTCTCTGTACTGCACAAGAAACCAAGGATGTCCTAGAGAAACTTTGCTTGGAAAAATTGTTTTACACATATCCTACATCCTTCTATTTAGGATTTGTTTAGGAATCTATAAAGCTATTTTGATGGGCTCACACAAAGGAGGTTCGACATGAATCAAGAAGGTTATTGAAAGCAATACCGAAAGAATATACTGACTAAATACATCTACAATCACTAATATTTTGTTTTTCTAAATTCATTTGAAAATCAGGCAGAACTTCTGCTATAGCCTGATACATACATAGTGTATAAAAACATATATAGTTACAACTTGATACATATGCTATATAAACAATATACAGGGTGTCCACAAAGTCTGGGTACATGGGGATTAACACATACTTTAAGAAATTATTGTTTCTTATATTTAATTGTTTATGTTATGATTTTATTTACTCCATGTACCCAGACCTTGTGGACACCCTGTATATTGTTACAATCAGACGTTGCAGATGATATCATCTTGACAGCTCATATACCTATGGAACTGGAGGAAATGCTCACCAATGTCCACACTACAAGCCAACCTGTTGGCTTCAACATGAACTTTAGAAAGATCAAGGTCATGTTCAATAGGCACGCTATGCCAGCACCCATCACCGTAAACGGCAAGACCATAGAAGAGGTAGACAGCTATGTTTAACTGGGACAGATGGTGACAAAAACCAGAAATCTCTTCCTGGAAATCATGAGAAGAATAATGCTTGGTTTGGAGGAACCTATAAGAAGGTGGAAAACTTCATGAGAAATCTCCAGGCCTTAATGAAAATTAAAAGAGTACATCCTGCCAGTGATGATTTATGGTAGTGAAATATGGGCTTTGAACACTACTGTCATGAATACCCTCATTGTAGCCCAACAACAAATGGAATGAATCATATTCTGCATCACATTGCAAGACAAGAAAACCAATATCTGGGTATGACAGTACACGGGGCTCAATGACATCATAAGAACCATTAACAAGAACAAATATAAATGAGCTGGCCACATTGTGTGACTGAAGGACAACCAATGGACAATCAGGATGATAGAATGGACACCAGGACAAAAGACAAAATCGAGTGGTTGACCAAAGACAAGATGGCAAGATGATCTCACCCACTACCTAGGGCCTACATGGCAGTAACAGATGTAGGTTAATGAAATTCACAGCATAATATCTTGTTCCTTAGTCATTTATTTAATTTCATATTATATTCTGCACTTAACTAATGCTTTATTCTGAAACATACATATACTGAGTTCTAACACCAGGTTGCTATGTCTAAGCAAAATATATATCAATATGAGAAATAAAGATAAACAAAGGTTTATATTATAGTTTCCTATACATGTTTTGCCATTATGATTGTTTGGAGCCCTGCAATAGGTATTTCAAGTGCATTTAGATGCAAACACAAAAGATCATCAAGGAACACTTTACTGCATTAAGTTACAGATAATTATGTAAAGATTTGAATAGATAGCAAGGCATTTTATAAATATTTTGGGAGGAAAATAGAAAGAAAGCAATTGGGTGAGAAAAGGGGAGGATAAAAGAGAGACTGAGAAAACAAAGAGATAAAAAGGAAAAGAAAGAGGAAATTATGAAGAGGGGAAAAATGGAAAAGAGAGACAAGCATAAAGAAAGAATAATTTGTACATCTAAAGCAGAGATAAATAAAATATAGAAATATAAAGATACAAAATATAATATAGCATAACTTACATGAAATGAATACAGGTAAGTAAATATATAAAAAAAATTAAGTATATTAAATAAATGAATAAATAAATAGTTAAGAGATAGAGAAAACACAAAGACAGGAATGTAGAGTAGGGAAAGAGATCAGGTGAAAGGTAGAGGGAGAGGTAAACGATAAATAAAAGAGGAGTCAATTACCAGTAAATCATTAACATTGAGATTGAAATCCAAAGGATAGGAAAAATCAATGGACAAAGTCATGAATCCACATGTGATACGAGTCCAAAGGTCATTTTTAAAATGCTGCATTTTTTTCAAGGTACAAAAGGTATAAATACCAACAGACAAAAGGTCATGTGCAGGTGCTCAAATATGCTCACACACACAGAGCAGTTGTACATCTATTTGTAGATACAATTTCTACTAAATATATATGCCATACATTGTTACAAACATATATATATATATACCAATAAATATCAATAAACACTGTTACAAACTGATGTAAATCTCTACAAACAGCAAGTATAAACCTATAGCCTGATACGTGTGGATGCTGTATAAGCATTATACATAGGTACAACCTGATACACACACACACGTTTTTGTGTGTGTGTGCTGTATAAACATACTAGCTCAAAATAACTAATAACAGAAATCCAAACTTACTGTTTTCTCTTCCTCCAACTGACTTGCAATCCATCTCCACCCCAGGATCCCCAACCAGGAAGAGTAAGGTCAATATCCTTGGGCCTGTTTCTTTCCTTTACTGCTTTTTTTTCCTCCTTAAACTCTTCAATGACATCATCATTGGCAAATGCCTGACTTAGCGTCAATTTGTCATCATTGCCATTAGATTCACCTGCCCTGTCCTCTTCCATCACATCTTCCTCCTCAACCATATTTGTCTGGATAGATGTTGCAATTGGAGTGCTCATATCAAGGATCTGTTTTGGATCAAGACTGATGTCACTTGTTGGTACAGGTGGTTCGACATATTTAGATCTGGGGCCAGTATCTCGCAGTGATTTAGGAATTTCTTCCATAGGTTCCTCAACAATCATGTTGTCATTTTGTATTGACTGAGATGTTGACTTCAACTTCTTTACTGTAATGCGAGTGGCGCACATCCATGCATTACTGCCTCTTGTGCTTACACTTTCTGTGTTTTCTGGAAGGCTTTCATCACTTTCATAACCACTCCCTCTGCAATCTTCATCATCATTATTGTCATTATCTTCTTCAATAACAGGTTGTTTCTTTGTTAGCTCTCGGTTTTTTTTAATCATATCACTTATTCTTTGCTGGGTCTAAAAAATAGAAACAGAGAAGGAAAAATGCATGAGAGATAGAAAGACACAGATAAGAAATGGATGAATAATTATAAATCAAAAATAAAAAGATAACACTACAGAGTGGACAAAGGAGATATATTGGAGTGAGGTAATTACAGAGGGATTAAATTTAGATCAGATTATGAAAGTTACAGAAAGAGTTATAGTTGAACTGATTAGGAAGAAAATTAATTTGGATGAAACGTAGTCCACCATCTTCATCTGAAATCCTCCTTCCAAGTAACCTCAAGATGTTGCATCTTATGCAGGAGATGACAAATCACCAGAATAATTTGGTGATATGTGGTATCAGAAAAGACTTGACACAGAAGAACATCCAGCTGTGCAAGCATTGAGAATTGAAAGTCACAGGAATGGTAGTGATGATGTAAAAGGAATAATCTATTTACATGCATGTGTGGGTCTATGGAAGTATTTGTAGTCTTTTACTTCATCATCATCATTTAACATCCGTTGTCCATACTGGCAAGCTGGAAGGCTGCATCAGACTCCAGTCTTATTTGGCACGATTTCTATGGCTGGATGCCCTTCCTAAAGCCAACCACCCAGCAAAAGTCTCCCTGGGCCAATAGGTGGGGGTAGTGCAGTGCAAGCTACACCCACTAAAAATTATTCATCTGCACAGGTACTTCCTGTACACCAAATCTTAATAAAGTGATTGAATTGGTTGGTTGGCAGAAACCTAAAAATGCACTTGTAACTTACTCTAAAATGTCTCAAACAGATTCAGTAAATGGCAAAAAAGGCTTGGGAACGTCAGGGGAACAGGTCTGGCTTGGTAGGTGTCCCAGTGTATAACAGGCTGGACCCGGTCATCATTCTGCCACTGCGGTCAAACAAGAGGCCAGAAAGACATACTGCACTTATTGCATGTGAGCTTAAGAAATATTCCCTTGGTATAGTTGCGTTCTCTGAAACTCATCTCTCTGGTGATTGTCAAGTAAATGAACCTACTTATGGATATACTATCTTTTGGAAAGGCCTACCTAAGGGTCAGCATAGAGAATTTGGTGTTGGGTTTGCTCTCAAGAATACATTAGTATCCTCCATTGCAGAGCTTCCAAGTGGTTTATCTGAATGGATCATGTCATGCCGTATTAAACTGACAAAAGATAGGTTTCTTACCGTTGTCAGTATTTATGCACCAACAATGTCCCATTCTGATGAAACTGTAGGACAGTTTTATGATGATCTAGCACAATTATTGAGGAAAGTACCAATTTCTGACAAGCTGGTCATATTGGGAGATTTCAATGCAAGAGTTGGAAAGAACTATGTTTCATGGCCCGTTTTAGGTCGACATGGGATCGGAAAATGGAGTAGCTCTTTTAAGCAGAAATATAAATATAAAACCATTTGGATGCACTGAAGATCTAAGCACTGGCATCTGATAGATTATATTCTGATCAGAAAATGTGATATGAAAGATGTTTCTAGCATTCGGGCCATGAGAGGGGCAGAGAGCTGGACTGACCATTATCTAGCGCGTGGAAAAATAGATTTTTTGACAATGCCTAAAAATCGACCGTCTGGTCCTAACTTTAAATTATCAAGCAACTAGCAAAGATTCCATGATGCTATAGAAAGTATCGATTTTGATCCAAACAATCTATAGGAATAATTGAAAACAAAAGTATTTCAGGCTGCAAGTTCGACAGTGAGATTTAAATCACGTAAGTCCAGTGACTGGTTCTCAGATAAATCAGCAGAAATTCATGATCTACTTTTAGAAAAACAAAACTTAGGCAATACGCTTATTTCTCAGTCCTTGAACCCCAACTCAAACGAAGCTTACAAAAAGCTGAAAAGGAAAGTGCAGACTGCTCTAAGGAAAATTAAACAGGAATAGTGGAATGATAGAGCAAAAGGGGCACAAGAAGCAGCTGATATATATGATGCCAAGGGTTTGTACTCCTTTGTTAAGGAGGTATATGGCCCCAAATCTTGTTCAATAGCTCCAGTGAGAACTGCAAATGGACATTTTCTTCTGACACCACTTCTATTAATAAGCATTGGGTAGAACATTTTTCTGCACTTTTGAATAGACCATCATCCGTTGACATATGGATAGAAAAAAATTGAACACCTTCCAATTATAGAAGAGATGGCATTTGAACCAACTCTAAATGACATTTATTTAGCTGTGAATCAGCTGAATAACAATAAGTTTCCAGGGTCTGATGGAATCTGTGCAGAGGTCTTGAAATATGGGGGTGACAAAATGTTTGAACTCTTAAATATATTAATTTGTCACTGTTAGAGAAGAGAGAAAGTGCCTCAAGACTAGATTGATGCCATTTTAGTCTCCTTGTGTAAATCGGAGCCAAAGGATCTGTGTGGTAATTTTCGTGGGAATTCGCTTTTGTCGGTGATTGGAAAGGTACTTGCCTGCATTTTTTTTTAGAACATTTAAATACCTTTATAGTTTCAAATATAGTATCTGAGTCTCAGTTTGGTTTTCATTCCTCCATGGGGACAGCTGATTGTATCTTTACTGTCAGACCATTACAAGAAAAGTGCATTGAACAGAATCTTGCCCTATACCATTGCTTAGCAAAGCATTCGATACTGTTAATCGAAATGCTCTGTGGCTAATTCTAAGGAAATTAGATTGCCCAGAAAAATTTGTAAACATGATCAGGACTTTGCATCAAGATATGACAGCTAGAGTTAACTTTGGTGGTAGGCTCTCTGAATCTTTTGCTGTGGAAAATGGAGTAAACCAAGGAGGCCTCGATGCACCCACCCTCTTTGCAATATACTTTGCTATTGTACTGTCATACGCTTTTCAAAACTCTGAGGAGGGTATTTACATAAAATATCGAACAACAGGGAATGTTTTTAATCTGATCAGACTGAAATTCAAAACGAAGGTTTTTACTTCACACATTAGGGAACTTTTGTACACTGACAACTGCAATCTTGTCAGCCATTCTGAAACAGGTCTGCAATCTCGTATCTGCATTTGACTCAGCTTGTGATGATTTGGGCTTGACCATCAACTTGAAAAAAACAGTTGTAATTGTCAACCTGCCTGTGGTGCTATTTGTAACCCTCCTAAAATTTTTATTAAGGGAAAGTTACCCGAGGTTGTCGGTTCGTTCATCTACCTTGTAAGCTTTGTTCAAAATGATGGAAATCTTGATACAGAAATACAACTGCGAATTCAAAGGGCAGCAAAATCATTTGGTGGCTTGGAGTCATGCATTTGGTGCCAGCAACATATAAATAAGAATACAACGCTGACTCTTTACAAATCATTTGTCTTACCATCCCTGTTGTATTCCTGTGAAACTTGGACTTGTTATGAGAGATGTTTTCAACTGTTAGAACAATTCCACCAAAAATGCCTTCATCGCATTTTAAAAATTAAATGGAGTTCTTTTACTCTAAACACAGATGTCCTTGCATCTGCAGGCATCACCTCTATTAAAGCTATGATTTTGAGGAACCAATTGAGATGGTGTGGCCATATTGTTCAAATGGTAGATGAACGCACGCCGAAACAGCTGTTTTATGGTGAGCTTGCAGAGGGGAAACGCTATCAGTGTAAACCTAGAAAAAGGTTTAAGGATGGCATAAGGACTACTCTGAAGTCACTAGGAATGGTTTCAGAAGATATAGAAACTCTTGCTTCGGATCGAGTTGGGATGGCAAACAAAGGTGTGGAGTGAAGTGAAAGCATTTGAAGAGACCAGGATAACACAAGTAAGACTCAAAAGAGATCTAAGGAAGAATGTAACAATCAAGAAGGTGAATGACAATGACCTTTTTATGCGTACAGTCGGTGACAGACAATGCCTGTCTTTTTCTGGCCTCAAATCTCATTTGCGAACACATGGAAAACGAACCTCCACCAACTATTCTGCCTATATGCCTGTGCACACCTTTGAATGCAGTGTATGCCAGAATGTTTGCAAATCCAACAGAGGCCTGAAAAGAGCAGAACTTATCTGCAGCTCTTGGTGGTCCAAATCAAAGGTGCAATCTATGTGGGTATCTTTTCAGAACATTGTCTGGTTTAAAAAGCTACATCAGATGCCATGATGGTGCTAAGGTGTAGGTACAAGAGGTGGTCAAACTCTACATAAGGAGTAGACAACCACTACCATGTACGTATATATATATATATATACATATATATATATATATATATATATATATATATATATATATATATATCATCATCGTTTCATGTCTAACAGTGATCCAGCATGGCCACAACCTTAGGGCTGAAACGTATAAAAAAATTAATGAATAAGAGAGTTATTAGTGAGGGATTATCAATCCAGGTGAAATACTTCATAAGCTCTCTGTTAGTACACCAGGCTAACAATACTGTTTAGATTAATAAAGAACTCCAAGTATTCTTGTGGCAAGATCTGAGGTTATAGTTCACCACCATTCTATATTGTAAATCCATGGTTGTGCTCCAGTTATGCTGGTTTTTAATTAATGATCATTATTTACTTTGCCTTTACTGGTGTAAAGTTGACTTACAGCTGTTTCCAGAAGTCATAATACGTTCGTGTCTGTTGATTGCAGGATATAATTCTATTATTCTTTTTCTTCAACTCAAATTGTTTTGATGCATCGTGACACATTTTACACCATGCAGATCAATCCAAAGATGTCAAGTTAAACTGTAGAGATTTTAGCAATTGCTTCAACTTATCCTTATATCTTAGGACAGGTCTTCCTTCGCCACAATATCCCTCCATTTATTGGCCAAACAAAACAATTTTTGCAATGTGGTCATTTTTCACTCAAACATGTCCTACCCATCTGCACTAAATTCTCAGCAGCATGCTTTAGATACTGGAGATATCACATTTTTCTAAGATTTTCACATTTGATATCTTATCTTGCCATTTTATGTTGTAGATATGGTGCAAACAGCACATGTGAAAAGTTTCATCATCATCAACATCATCATCGTTTAACATCCGCTTTCCATGCTAGCATGGGTTGGACGATTTGACTGAGGACTGGTGAAACCAGATGGCTACACCAGGCTCCAATCTGATTTGGCAGAGTTTCTACAGCTGGATGCCCTTCCTAACGCCAACCACTCAGAGAGTTTATTTGGTGCTTTTACGTGTCACCCGCACGAAGGCCAGTCAGGCGGTACTGGCAACGGCCACACTCAAAATGGTGTATTTTATGTGCCACCCGCACAAGAGCCAGTCCAGGGGCACTGGCAACGATTTCGCTCGAAAGTCCTTACACATGCCACGGGCACCAGTGCCAGAAAGGTGACGCTGGGCACAGGTGCCATCACGATTTCGATTTCGCTTGCCCCAACAGGTCTTCACAAGCTGAGTTTCATGTCCAATAAAGGAGACGATGCTGGCATGGGTGCCAGTTGTCGAATTTAACTCGATTTCGATTTCACTTGCCTCAACAGGTCTTCGAGGTACACATAAGTGGGCTGGCTACACCCCTGGCAGAGGCCTTGGATTTAGGTCTCACTTGGCTTGCCGGGTCTTCTCTCGCACAGCATATTTCCAAAGGTCTCGGTCAGAAGTCATCGCCTCGGTGAGGCCCAATGTTCGAAGGTCGTGCCTTACCACCTCATCCCAGGTCTTCCTGGGCCTACCTCTTCCACAGGTTCCCTCAAGTGCTAGGGTGTGGCACTTTTTCACGGGGTACATGCTTCTGCCCCATACAAAAGTGTGCTTAAAATACAAGATTTGTATACACTTATTTTCATTTTCAAACTGACACCATATTCATCCCATAAATGATGGGAATATTTTCCAAAAGCACTTGTAGCCTTAGATATTCTAACATTGATTTCATCGTCAAGAGTACCCTTAAAGTTTACTATACTTGATGAGAGTCCATAATGTGTGTGTGTGTGTATGTGTAGCGTCATTTTAATGTCCACTTTACTGTTCTTACTTTAGAATTAGTAGTAAATTCTTGATTTAATATGCAGATTTAAAGTGTCCAACCCTTTGGTTTGAGAATCATTCTCATCAAACTAATCTTGGTGCTTGCATTTCACAAATCATGGAGCTACTTCAGCAGATGATTTGATGCTGTCAGGAATTTGTGCCACAAAACTTCAGGGTCATTGCTTTCCTCTATTTTCACAAGCTTTGAGTTTAAATGCATTTCAAAATCTTTTGTCATTTCTGGATTTTTTAAAGAAGAGACATTTATTCTTGAATGTATACTGGATCTCAGTGTCTTCTTTGTATATTGTTTAAAAAATACCTTACTGCGAACCATTCTATCACAGTAGCAGATTAGCTCACAGACTGAGACCTGTCATCCCTCTATGGGCAAGCAGTCAAGGCAGCAACAACATTCCATCAAATGTATGGAAGATAGTGTGAACAAAGGCAACAACAAATAGTTGTAATAATGTTAGTGCTAGCAATAGTACCAATGAAAATAATAGGTAAAAGTGGTAAAATGAAAATTAGAAAGTGATACAATGACAACTTGCCAAAATAGGCAATAATTAACATTAACATGTGATGCAGTGTAACTATGCCTTTGGCAACTAAACCAGCAACCCCACTAAGCTTGCATGGTGAGGAGGGTGAAATATTGATTTTTGGACACCCTGCAGAATGAAAAACAAAACTCAGCAAAGGGCAAAGGGCAAAGGAACTCAGAAAAGTCAGTGGCCATCCAAAAACAGGTGGACAGAACTCATTAGCCTCGGTCAGCAGTCTATTTGGGAGAAGAAACACCTCTGATTTGGGTGACAATCTGTCAGTGTCTAATGGTTTCTTCCTTGGAATGAAAGCGGAAGAACCACAAAATGGTCGGATGGAGATAATAATAATAATAATCTTAGCTGAATGGAAGTGCCTTTTTGATGGCATGCGCTGCTCTCTCACTCAACAATAACAATAATAACTGTAATAAGAAAGACAAGGTCCATTGCAACTGTAGAGGAGGTAAAGAATGTCACCCTTTTGATACCAACCCAGCCACAACTGCCTGAAATATTTTTTGGTTCAAGAGTACCCACTGTTATTTAAATGCAAATTTGAACACAAATCTCATTAGTGCATTTGTGAAAACATGTGATTTCACTTTGTAAATAGTTGAGTTATAGTGTCTGACATTGTTTGACGTGATATCTGAACTCAGTGAATTTTGGGAGATTTTTTTTCCACATTTTTTCTGCATCGATTTTTTTCAACTTTGAAAATGTATAGGAGTTTCATGCTATCAAGCAGTGATTCCAAACTTGAGGGTTTTTCAACAGAAGATATGGAGATATCGAGAAAAGGAATGACTGAAGTACAAAAGCACGTAGTGTATGAGAATGAATCAGATATTTCTGTATCCAAAACTGAAAGCAGCAATTCTGAAGAAAGTGGTGATGGTGATAGTGAGGACAATTTTACACCAGAATGGAGTGAAAAGTTAAAAAATATTTTTATTGACAATTTTTCTGAAGAGACAGGGTCTACCCATAGTCTTTCACAGGAAGTGAAACTGTTAGACTTTTTTCTCTTATTTTTTTCAGTATGCTTGTTTGAAGCCATCACTGCAGAAACAAACCGTTACACAGAAGATAACAAACTGGAAAAATAAGATAGCTTGTGGTTTTCTACAACCATAGAAGAAATACAGGCATTTTTTGCTATAAATATTATTATGGGTATAAGATTATTACCCAGGATTACAAATTACTGGAGCAATTAGGAACTTTTTGGCAATCAGTATGTTTCTAGTATTATGTCATGAATACAATTTGTGAAACTGAACCAGTATTTACATGTGAGAGACATTAGCAGTACCCCAGTACATGGAGAACCAAACTTTGATCCCTTATTTAAAATAAGACGCCTCATCAATTGCATTCAAAATGCATATAAAACACTTTACAACTCTGAGCGATACTTATCTATCAATGAGGGCATGGTAGAGTATAAAGGAAGGGTACACTTCCGACAGTGTATGACAGGAAAGCCCATGATGTGAGGGATCAAAGTTTGGAAAATTTGCGAAGCAAATACTGGGTACTGCTGTGGGTTTAGCTTTTATACTGGGAAAAGAGACAATAATGTTAGTCAGCATGGCCCCAGGGTATGATGTGGTCTGGAATTTATCACTTCCATACCATAACCAGGGCTGTATATTATTTTTTGACTGATTTTTTTAGTTTGGTCAAGCTTGCAGTGGATTTAGAAGCTGTGACAACATATACGTGTGCTACAGTAATTGCTAGTAGAAAAGGGCTGCTGTTGGATATAAAAAAGCAAAATTTAAGCAAAGAGGTAAAATAATCCAACAGCAGAAAAGAAATCTGCTAGTGACCGCATACAAAGCCAAGAGGCCGATAAATTTTCTATCTACCGGTGCACAACCATGTGTAGATGAAAATGGCACCCCATTTGTGAACCTTGATTATAACAGGCACATAGGCAGTGTGGATCAGCTGAACCAAATGATGAGTTATTAACCAGTTGGTAGACCAGGTAATAAATGGTGGCAATACCTGATTTGGTATATAGTAAATATGAGCATTGTAAATGCATTTATATTATATACCAAATCAGGAGGGGCTTACAAGCGGTGCAACCATCTGCAGTTCTGAAAAGATATAGCAACACAGTTGAGGGCAGGTTATTCCTCAAAAAAAATAACTGCAGGAATGAAAAGCAAAACCTGCCAGAGAGATATCCCTCTGAATTCAGCTGATCTCCATAAATTAGAAAAAAATTGGGGGTCACGAAAGGCAGTGTTGTGAATGAAAAACTCCCAGTGGACAGCCAGTTGAAACGTCTTTCCAATGTGCATTCTGCAAGGTTGTTGTATGTAGAGAGGGATGTTTTACAAGTTTCCATGATAGAAATGTGTGAATATTGTATATATATATGTATGATTAGATTGTATAAATATTTTTCAAATTTACTTTGTTTTTACTTTTTACTTACCTGTAATTTTAATTTGCTTGTAAAGTGAGTGACAAGTTTTGATTTAATCTCTATTGTAAATCTTTATTATATATGTTCTAGTGTATTCATGTATATGTATGAGTATATTTCATTTAGTTATGTAGTAATTTTCAAGTTTTCTTCAAAAACAAATTCCAGTATTTCGTTTTATTTTACCTTTACCTGTTCTTAGGTGCATTAAATTCAACTGATAATCTAGTGATGTGCACAATTCTTCTATATTAAAATTTTGTTGCAAACCTAATTGAATATTAGCTGATGACTCATTTTCTATGGAGATGTTTAAACAAAATTTTAATATTTTTATATTTTGCTCAGTTTACCTGTATTTACCAGTAATTAGAGTCGCTTTGAGACAAAAGTTATGCAATAGAATTAATTAAGAACCCTTTCTTCAATTGTGTTCCAAATATCACATTAATATGTTGACAAGTAAAAAAGTTACAGTTGTTTAATGAAACTAGTTTAAATTCATGATTATTTTAGAATTTAATTGAAACTCATGAGGGGTGTATTTTGGTCAGAAATACAGTAAACGAAAGAGTTAATTAAATCATATCTGGAAAAGAATGTAGTTTATGAATATGCAGTAGTAACTCATAATAAAACTTACTGTTACATAGGATGTTGCGCAACAACATTTAAGCTCTGCTATACATCTCGTCATTCAAACCCCAAAATAAGGAAAATGTGACATCACTTAGCAAGCTAATATGGCAATTTCGGGACAAAAAGGCAAAACATGAGCTAAAATGGTTGAGCAAAACCATATGAAACAGGAAGAAGTAGATGTGAACTTTGCCTAGAGGAGCCACTCTGAATACTTACGTCAGAGAGTAACCTTATTAACCATAGGCAGCAATTAGCAACACATTGTAAGTATTTCTATAATAAATCCATCAGCAGATAATTTCCACATTATATATGGTCAAGATGGGTATGATGCCTAAAGAATACATGCAAATTTCCTAATTTTATATTTATATGTATGTGTTTTTTATTTCATTAAATTTTTAAAATTTTATTTTATTTATTATTATCTTATAATAATTCTGCTTGTCGATGCATTATTTAGCCTGTCAGTAATGCTTTCACGTGATTAGAGAAAAAGAGGGAGAAGCGTCCGTGACAAGGTAGGGGGAATGTAATATTTATTATGTGGTTAAAAATGTTAGTTGAAGGTAGAGGAGGAGAGTTAAAAATATAATCTTAGCAGAGGGATGTTGTGATGTTGAGGTTATATAAAGGTAGAGAGAAGGGGAGAGGAGAGAGAGAGAGATGGTGGTGGTGTGGATAGTGAAATGTGTTGTTTTTTTTAATTGAACTAAGTTTTTCTTATATCACTTAACGCATGTGCATAAGTGCAATTCCATGAAATATTCACACTTATTTACATGGCATGTACAGCTTTTTTTTTTATGGGGAAAAATGGAAAATTATGAGTGAATATTCATTTTATGCATGCTGGTATTAAGTCTATAAAATTGTGCATAAAGTACATTAAGTGTATATATAAAGTGCATTAAGTAATCATCATATTCCAATTTCTTTCATTTTTCAATGGGTAGCAGATGAGCTACTATTTTTCCATTCAGACACAGCACAGGCTACGCTTTCAGGTTTTTTGGATAAAGCTTTCAGATATAACCCAGTAGGTTTACCATTAATTCCAGGAAATATTCACAGAACCTGCTAGTTGTTATTATTGTTTTGGTATTACTTTTTATTTTTGTAAAATTCTTTAATTGTTAATTTGCTTTAATGCTAATTTCAAATTTTAATTCATAATCTATTTAATGGTTTAAATTTTAAAATTCCTTTAATTTAGTTTAATTTTAAATTATATTCAGCCTCTAATTTTATTTGGCTTTAAATCAACTCGATTTTATTTCATTTTAACCTCATATTTTCCCCTCTATTTTAAGCTTTCTCAACCTCCCCGTCATAATATGGCTACTGCTAATCTTTCATTCATTCTCTCATACAATTCCCCTACTATGCATGATAGTACAAATGACCAAATATTAAAGATTTAAGTTGACCATATGTGAATTTCAACGCAAAATTTGAAGAATATCTAACCTAAAAACAATACAAATAGTTTCATGTGTAATGACTCCATTACAAACATTAATGTTTTATGACTGTCCTTTCCACAATTTCAGCCAGCAATTGCCTCCCCACCTCTATTCTTTCTATTCCTTTCCTTCTCTTTGCCTTAGTCCTTCCCTTCTAAATCATCACTTCTCTTCCCCTTTCCTCTTCTCCATGCCTATACCATACCTTCAGTGTTCTGCTTTGTTATAATCAGAAAGGGCCCCAATGAAAGTAGTATTAATTTTTTTAGATCATTCAACTTCGCTCAACTGATCAATAGACCAACTGAGTAAATCTATCAGTAACAAACCTATAATGACAACTGAAATCATGTCTGACCATGGATATGTATTACATTACTTGGAAACAAATGAGGTCTGACAACAGGAAGAGCATCAGGCCATAGGAAAGCTGTCTCAACAAATTCCAAATTCCATCCATACAAGAACAGAAGAAAAGTAGGCATTAAAGTGATGATGCACACACACATTATTTATAGTGATTTACAGTTTGTGTTCACCTTATCTCACTCTCTCCACAAAATCAATGTTGCCAGTACAGGTGCACAAGTGTGACATGAATCAGATGTTGAAATAATCACAGAGCAATGTAAAATGAAGTGTTTTGCTAAAGAACACATGCACCACCCAGTCTGGGAATTGAAACCACAATCTCACAAATCATGAGTGCAATACCCTAACCACTAGGCTGTGCATCTTCACATAAAGATATATATACATACACATACACATACAAACAAATGAGTGAACAAATGAAAGAAACATTCAATACATATTTGGTTGGGATTACACATTTGACTTGGCTTCATATAATTTTCATGGGCAGATAGAATATGTCTATCTGCTTCCAAATGTATGATGAGATGGACATGTCTCATGAAAGTCATCTGGAGCTGAGTTAAACTGTTATTAAATATGTATACATGCATGCACATATATGTGTGTGTGTAAAAACTTACTGTTAACAAAAGTCAGGATGCATGGCATTCAAATACTCAATAAAAGAAAAACACATTAAATACTACAAAGCATACATGCAGGACAGACACAGAAGGACCCTAATTCTTCATCAGTTATCGACCAAAATACTAATATTTAGTTTCATGCCTTTAACGATAAGACTGAGATCTTCATATATCGGCAGCACCCGCAAAATTTGCGGAGAATTAGGGCTCGAGCAAACAAAACAATACAGGGTGGACATACAGAAGTAAGCAAATGTAAATTGAAATGACAGACGAAGACAGAATAAATACGGCCTTTCGGCCAAGCACGAGAGTGATGGGTAACACCTAGAAGAAATCCTAAATAGATATAGGAGAAATAGCAAGAAAGAAGAAAACATTGACCGGCAAGGCAAGCATCTGGTGGTGAAAACACAAAGAAATGAGAAAATTAGTCACAGGTCATGTGTGGGCAGTAGATAGAAGGGAGGGAGGATGAGAGAGAGGGAGAGAGAACGTGGCAGAGAGAACAGGGAAGGAAGGAAAGGGGGAAAGTCTACAGGGAAGGAAGGAAGGAAAGGAGAAAGTCTACAATTAAGAGTGAGAAGATGAGAGAGAGGGAGAGAGGAAGTTGGGATGCTAGAAAAGGAATATGATGACGAGAGAGAAACAAAGAAGACAGTCACAAAACATATATAAAACTTAATGTTAACAAAAGTCCGCATGTGTGGCATTCAATAAATGAAAGTGCATTAAATACTACAAAACGTACACGTAGGACAGGCGTTTGCTCAAGCCCTAATTCTCCACAAAGTTTGCAGGTGCAGCCAATATACAAAGATCTCAGTCTTATCATTAAAGGCATGAAACTGAGTATTAGTATTTTGGTCGATAACTGATGAAGAATTAGGGTTCTTCTATGTCTGTCTTACATGTACGTTTTGTAGTATTTAATGAATTTTCAATTATTGAGGAACTGAACTCCACATATCCAGACTTTTGTTAACAGTATGTTTTTATATATTTTTTGAAACTATCTTCTTTCTTTCTCTCTCGTCCTCATATTCCTTCTCTAGCATCCCAACTTCCTCTCTCTCGTCTTCTCACTCTTAATTGTAGACTTTCTTCCTTCTTTCTTTCCTTCCCTGTTCTCTCTGATGCACTCCCTCACCCTCTCTCTGATCCTCCTTCCCTTCTATCTACTGATGAAGAATTAGGGTCCTTCTGTGTCTATCCTACGTGTATGTTTTGTAATATTTAATGCATTTTTCATTTATATATATATGTATTTACATATATGTATGCAAAAATTTTGAGTGCTATATCAGAAGTTATAATGCCATGACGCTGAATAGAAAAGAGATGCAAGCAGCTAGCCAGCAAAGACCATGCAACCTCATAATTCACAAGAACTGTCGACTGGATGATAAATGTCTGGCAAAGTTAGTTGCATACAGTACAAAGGTCGAATCAAACTGCAGCGATGAACCTGAAACATATATTAGGGCAACAAATCTCACATTCAAAAACCATTATTACAAGCATAAGCATTCGTTTGTCGGCCTTGACAGAAAATGTACTACAGCTTCGTCAAAGTTTATATGGTTCTCATGCGAGAGAAGTCTTCATGAATTTAAATTGGCCTGGTTTATTGTAGTTAATGTGCTACCATACAGAAATGGGAGCTTTAAATCAAAGATGCAGCGTGGCCTTTGAAAAACAGAAATCTGACTCCTAACAAAAGAAATGAACTGTTAACACCTTGTATGCAAGTATCACTTAAAAGCATTATTTTTGAACATTGCTTAAACAGCAACACAATTTCATGATTTGTATAGAGTTTGTGATGTTTAAGTATTACCATGAGATTCAGAAATGAAATCAAAACCAGCTGTTTTTCGCACATGTCATTCAGAAAGGTTTTTAAATGAAAGAACATATTCAAACAGTGGATACTCAAAGAAACTCAGGCTTGGTTTACCATCTGATAATTGGAAATGAGCAACTCAGTAATGGAAATCAGAGCCTTTGAATTATAATGTATTAAAGAATTATTCTACTTCTGTATTGAGTCCTGTAATTTATCACTTCGACAGATTTATATATATATATATATAATTTTATATAAAGGGCATTAACAGTGTAGTAATGCCTCACGCTTCGAGGGACTAAATAAGTAAAAAAACTACCAAAAAATAAGCAACATATTTACTGAAAGCGTGAAGCATTACTACACAGTTAATGCCCTTTATATAAAATTATTTATATTTATGAAAAAATGATGAATTTTTTTCATTACGAAATTTTTTTCATTATTTTTTTCATTATGAGGTTTTTTCACGCTGACTACTTGATAAATTCTTATAAAGAATTTATCCTATATTATATTATAAATAATTAGAATATATTCAGTACTGAATATTATTCTGTATAAGCACATGTTACTGAGATGCAACCGGATAAATTCAAATCTCTTTCATGGATATATAATTATGGACAGAAGTCATCGTACTGTGGTGGCTACATCGTGGTATGTTGATTCTTGTTTATTTTTATGTATCTTGACCATACGAGTACTGATGAACAAAAGAATGCAGGTTACTTCACAGTTTTTCTGTATTTGATTGAGAAACCAGTGGTCTACCGTTAAGTTAAATGTTTTTTAAGAGATATATTTTGAAAGCTGCATTCCCTCGCTTTCAGTAAATATGTTGCTTATTTTTTTGGTAGTTTTTTACTTATTTAGTCCCTCGAAGCGTGAGGCATTACTACACAGTTAATGCCCTTTATATAAAATTATTTATATTTATGAAAAAATGAATTTTTTTCATTATTTTTTTCATTATGAAGTTTTTTCACGCTGACTACTTGATAAATTCTTATAAAGAATTTATCCTATATTATATTATATATATATATAAATAAATATAGATAAATATTTTGTATGTGTATTTCGTGTGCAAGATTCTTGATGTGGATACGTGTGTTGAAAGAAATACAATTAAACCTTGGGAGAGGCATTATGCTGGTAATAAACACACGCACTGGTTCAGTCCTTTATTAATTTATAAACAGTATATAGTTTTTTGTTAAATAATTTCATTGCACTCAATAATTTCATTGCACACATACGAGCTTACACACATTCATATGCTCATACCGAACAGTTTCAAAACAACGCCAAATCATACATTCAAAATAAATGGAAGTGGAGAGACAAGTTACTGAAGAGATTGCAAGAGTGCAATGAAATTATTTAACAAAAAACTATATACTGTTTATAAATTAATAAAGGACTGAACCAGTGCGTGTGTTTATTACCGGCATAATGCCTCTCCCAAGGTTTAATTGTATATATAAATAAATATATATATATACAAACATACGTATGTACATGGATGATGATGATGATGATATACATTATTATTTTAAAATCCATTTACCATGCTTGCATAGGTTGGGTGAGATTACATTAGAGCAGAGTTCGCAATGGTTGTATGCCTTATCACTGAACCTTTTTGAAACAAGGTAATAATTTTCCAGTTTATCCAACAGCAAATAGCCTAGACGTGGCTACACAGAAAACTGGAAACAAACAACATCACATGAACAGGCAATTTGATCAAGCAAGATCATGCAACATTTCAAAAAGCCTGGACATGCTTTTGCAATGGACTGCAAGCAGACAGTACAGTTTGCATGAACAGTGAGGCCATTATTTACAATGACTGCATGTAAAGAAACAGAGAAATATAAAATCACTCCCATACACAAATGTAACAGACTTCTTTCAGTTTCCCCTCTATTGGTTGGTATGGAGTCACAATAGAAGACACTTGCCTAAAATATCACGAACTGAGGCTGAACCTGAAACCACATGGTTGGGAAGTGAACTTCTTAACCATAAAGCCATGCATGTGGTGTGTGCATGTATACACATATTATGGTTCCAGCTGTCTATTCGACCACAATTCAAACCTGCTAAGATCAAACTAAAACAGTTTACTCACATTAGGATCATATTTGGCATACATCATCAGTCTTTTCTGGAATTTACTACCTCCACGATGTTTTAATGAAATCCGTTCCTGAAAATATGAAAAACAAAAAAATGAATGAAGAGGAAAAATCCTTAGATATAACAGCACTGGTACTGCTGCTTAGCTCTGATTCAATACAATTATGATTAGACATAAAGAGGCGGGAGACATTGTTGTCTGATTAAGAAGTTTGTGTCACAATCATGAGGTCTCAGATTTGATACCTTGGGCAAGTATCTTCCATCATACCTTTGGGTTAGCCCATGAATGGCAAATAAAACTGAGAAGACAGAAATTGCATAAATTATAGGATGGACTGTATCAGTTCTTGAGTGGCAGATGTAATCTGTCTTCGTTTTAACAACACCACCTGGTCCTTCAGTGCTATGTTTTTATTTTTTTTATGACCAGAGTTAAGGCAAATCTTGCAGATTTTCTCTAAACAAATTCTGAAGGAGAGCTGATATGGCAAAGCTTCAATCAACTCCTACCAGTCCACTATCAGACAGTGTTACATGAGATACTTGAATCCTGGTACAATTAAGAAGTCTACATTTTCAAACATAACAAATACAAGTGTGTATGTCACTACTTCACTTCACACCTCCACCATCACCCAGTACCACATGTTTTATTGACTCACCATCCGTAGGGGATTGCCAACCAAGTTTAAAGAGCTTGTCACCTGCCCGTGTGATGTAACAACCTCTACCCTGTTCATATCCAGATGTTATTTTGGTATATCAATGATTTTTTCACTAGGGATCTATTCTTAGACAGGGGCCTGTGCCAGGCACTGTCAGCTCAACCTGGAACTTAGGCAGTCACCACACATTGAAGTAATAACTAAGATTTCTTCTCACTATCTACTATTGGGAGCCATTAGGGATGCCTGCGCTGTTGCAGGCATTCAAATCAAATTTGTCTGAATGAAAAACTCACATGACATGGCTATTTCTCTTCCTTTTTCCCCACCAGTTTCAAAGGCTCCAGCAAAATGTTTATGAGCATTGTACCCCCACCTTCCACTAACACTTCCAGTTATAAACATCCTGTCTTATTTGCAGACAGTTTATCTAGGACTACATTATCTAATGTGTCCTTTATTTTTTAAAGACATTTAATACATTCAAACACATATAGTCTGGTATGTAAAATATGAGGTGCATTCTAAAAGTTTTTAAACTTTTATTAGGTAAGGCTGTTATAAGTGTCCAAGATTATTGTTAATTTTAGTAAATCATTATTATATATCGAGGTAGGGGTCCACCAAGGTTCCGTCCTCAGCCCCCTATTATTTACCATAGTCCTCCAGGCAATCACAGAGGAGTTCAAGACAGGTTGCCCCTGGGAGCTCCTCTATGCTGATGACCTTGCCCTAATTGCGGAGTCACTATCAGAACTAGAGGAGAAGTTTCAGGTGTGGAAGCAAGGTCTAGAATTGAAGGGCCTTAGAGTCAACCTAGCTAAAACCAAAATCCTAATAAGTAGGAAGGTAGATAAAACACAAACCCCTTCAGGTAGATGGCCCTGCTCAGTATGTAGAAAAGGAGTAGGTAGTAACTCTATAAGATGTACCCGGTGCAAGCTATGGACACATAAGAGGTGCAGCAACATCAAAGGTAGGTTAACTAGCAAGTTAGTTTTTGTTTGTGGCAGATGTTCAGGTGCAATAAAGACTGCAAACAAACAGGAAACAACTTCTATCTCATTCCAGGGTGAAAAACTAGAGGTAGTCGATAGCTTCCGCTATCTGGGCGACCAAGTTAGTAGTGGGGGTGGGTGCGCTGAAAGTGTAGCTGCTAGAATAAGAATAGCCTGGGCAAAGTTTAGAGAGCTCTTACCCCTGCTGGCGACAAAGGGACTCTCACTCAGAGTAAAAGGCAGACTGTATGACGCATGCGTACGAACAACCATGCTACATGGCAGTGAAACATGGGCTGTAACTGCTGAGGACATACGTAAGCTCGCAAGGAATGAAGCCAGTATGCTCCGTTGGATGTGTAATGTCAATGTGAATACCCGTCAGAGTGTAAGTATCTTGAGAGAAAAGCTGAACATTAGAAGCATCAGTTGTGGCGTGCAAGAGAGACGATTGCGCTGGTATGGACATGTGGTGAGAATGGAGGAGGATAGCTGCGTGAAAAAGTGCCACACCCTCACAGTTGAGGGAACCCGTGGAAGAGGTAGGCCCAGGAAGACCTGGGCTGAGGTGGTGAGGCAAGACCTTCGTACATTGGGCCTCACCGAGGCGATGACTACGGACCGAGACCTTTGGAAATGGGCTGTGCGTGAGAAGACCCGGCAAGCCAAGTAAGATCGTTGCCAGTGCCCCTGGACTGGTTCTTGTGCGGGTGGCACATGAGATGCACCATTTTGAGCGTGGCCGTTGCCAGTACCGCCTGACTGGCTCCTGTAGGATTTTCGAGCGAGATCGTTGCCAGTGCCCCTGGACTGGCTTGTGCGGGTGGCACATAAAAGACACCATTTCGAGCGTGGCCGTTTTCGTGCGGGTGACACGTAAAAGCACCCACTACACTCTCTGAGTGGTTGGCGTTAGGAAGGGCATCCAGCTATAGAAACTCTGCCAAATCAGACTGGAGCCTGGTGTTGCCATCCGGTTTCACCAGTCCTCAGTCAAATCGTCCAACCCATGCTAGCATGGAAAGCGGACGTTAAACGATGATGATGATGATGATGATGATGAGTAAGCGGACCTGTCAACTTTTGTTATTCCAGATTAAAGGAGACAGTTGTAACAGTACTTTAAACACACCCTGTTAAACACTGCTTGTTGCAGCTGACTAGTTTGCAGAATGCAGTTGGGATGTTTGGAAGCTTGCTATGCAATAAAAGTTTGTGTTTAACTGAGCAAAAATACTGCAGAAATGAAATGCCCCAGAGTGTTTATGGATTAACTTTCATGCTGGCACAAGTGAAAGACTATAGGAGGTGTGGAGAGAGGGTATCCAAACATCAGAGCTTGTTGAGAAAATTCACGATTTTCTGGATGAAGGCTTTTGTGTGTCTATAAAGACAATCAGAATCCAGTTTGGAGTTGATGTGGCAACTGTACACAAGATTATCCACAAAGATCTCAACATGAGCAAAATTTGTACTAAGTTTGTTCCTGGGTGCTCAGTGATAAGCGTCCTTGTAACCAACTACTTGACAGCAATGAATTCAAAACTGTCCCTCATCCTCTCTACAGTGTAGACCTTGCTCTATGACTTTTGGATGTTCCCAAGCTGAACGAGAACCTCACGGGCAGTCGTTTTGAAGATGAAGGAGGCTGTGACAAGGGTCCTGAATATCTTCACTTTGGAGGACTACAATGAAGACTTCATGAAATGGCTGAAGCACTACAACAAGTGCACTGAAGTCAGAGGATCCTATTTTGAAAGAAATTAGTGTTTTGTACTTCTTTGAAATGAATGTCTCCTGAAAAAGTTTTAAAACTTCTGAAATGCACCTTGTATGAGGCCTCAGAATTATAAAGCAAGCAAATGTATAAAGTTACAATGATTCATGACACATCTTTAAACACTAGTAACCAGCTGCATAAAAATGAGCCAACGAGGGTACCACTACATGATTATTAAATCTGCATGAAATAGCAAGCAAATCTAACAAAATCACATATTACTGTCTCCAAAAAGAACGCATTGGAAAATACATTACAAGCCATAGATATGCTATGTTTTGGGAAAAGAATACAAGGTAGTTACAGCTGATCATAGTTATGCTCAGTCAAAATTAACCAGGGGTTAACAACAATTGTATACACATGAAATTCAGTTGCTATGATTCACCAATGACTGCTGGCTCTCCAACTTACTTTAGCATGAGATTTTTCAATGATTTTCATTTGGTTCAGGAATTTTTCAGGATCATCTTTTGCCAATTCATTAACACGAGATTTTTCCTTTTCAAGCTTCTCTCTTTTCAACACACGTCGATAACTACAAGAAAAATTAAAGATTATATTACAAAATGCAAGAATACTGATCATAACACTGAAACACACACCAGCATATTAATGCTGCTGTAAGTAAAGTTGTAGCTACTTTACAAATCTGGGACCTACAGTTACATTTTTCACACTCTGGTTACATCCCTACTTCATAATTGATACCATTATCTACTACACATGTAGGAAATTCTGTCAGGGTGTGTTTGTTTAAGGAGTTGTTAGCTTTAGCTAACTCCTACATTCATCGTCATCATCGTTTAACATCCGCTTTCCATGCTAGCATGGGTTGGACGGTTTGACTGCAGTCTGGGAAGCCAGGAGGCTGCACCAGGCTCCAGTCTGATCTGGCAGTATTTTTACAGCTGGACGCCCTTCCTAATGCCAACCACTCCGTGAGTGTAGTGGGTGCTTTTTACGTGCCACCGGCACAGGGGCCAGAGGAGGCTGGCAATGGCTACAATCGGTTGGTGCTTTTTACGTGCCACCAGCACGAAAGCCAGTCAAGGCAGCATTGGCATCGGCCACATTCGGATGGTGCTTTTTACATGCCACCAGCACAGGGATCACAACTACAATTTCCATTTGATTTTCATTTTGATGTTGATGTACTTTACTCAATAGGTCTCCTCAAGCACAGCATGTCGCCCTACAATCCAAGGTATTTTTGAATGGGCTGGGGCTGGTTATGCAAAACTGGTGTAGAATACAGCTGTGAACTCTGCCAGGTCTTTTCAGTCACAGCATATCTCCAGAGGTCTCTGTCTTTCGTCATTGCCTCTGTGAGGCCCAACTTTTGAAGGTCATGCTTGACCACCTCATCCCATGTCTTCCTGGGTCTCTCTCTACCCCGGATTCCTTCAACTATTTTGGAAGGCAGTTCTTTACACAGCTCTCCTCATCCATCCATAGTACATGACCATACCAGTGCAAACGTCTCTCTTGCACACCACATTCGATGCTTCTTATAGCCAACATTTCTCTCAGGGCGCACATTGACATTACACATCCAATGGATCATGCTAGCTTCATTTCTTTCGAGCCTACGCATGTCCTCAGCAGTCACAGCCCATGTTTCACTACCGTGAAGTATGGCAGTTCGCACACATGCATCATACAATCTACCTTTCACTCTGAGCGAGAGGCCCTTTGTCACCGGCAAAGGTACAAGCTTTCTAAACTGTGCCCAGGCTATTCTTAATCTAGTGGTAACACTCTCTGAGCATCCACCTCCACTACTAACTTGGTCACCTAGGTAGCGGAAGCTATCAACTACTTCTAGTTTTTCCCACTGGCATATGATGGAATCTGTTTTATGAGTATCTGTGGTGTATATTGCTCCCATGCATCTGCCGCACACGAAAGCTATCATCATCATCTAACGTCTGCTTTCCATGCTGGCATGGGTTGGACGATTTGACTAAGGACAGGCGAACTAGATGGCTACACCAGGCTTCAATCTGATCTGGCAGAGTTTCTACAGCTGGATGCCCTTCCTAACTCCAACCAGTGTATTGGGTGCTTTTACGTACCACCAGTACGAGGACCAGTCAGGCACTACTGGCAATGACCACGCTCAAATGGTGTTTTTAATGTACCACCTGAACAGGTGGCCAGTCCAGCGGCACTGACAATAACCTCGCTCAAATATTTTTTCACATGCCACCAGCACAAGGGCTAGTAAGGTGACAATAGTAACGATCACGCTCAAATGGTGCTTTTTACATGCCACCAGCACAGGGATCACAACTACAATTTCCATTTGATTTTCATTTTGATGTTGATGTACTTTACTCAATAGGTCTCCTCAAGCACAGCATGTCGCCCTACAATCCAAGGTATTTTTGAATGGGCTGGGGCTGGTTATGCAAAACTGGTGTAGAATACAGCTGTGAACTCTGCCAGGTCTTTTCAGTCACAGCATATCTCCAGAGGTCTCTGTCTTTCGTCATTGCCTCTGTGAGGCCCAACTTTTGAAGGTCATGCTTGACCACCTCATCCCATGTCTTCCTGGGTCTCTCTCTACCCCGGATTCCTTCAACTATTTTGGAAGGCAGTTCTTTACACAGCTCTCCTCATCCATCCATAGTACATGACCATACCAGTGCAAACGTCTCTCTTGCACACCACATTCGATGCTTCTTATAGCCAACATTTCTCTCAGGGCGCACATTGACATTACACATCCAATGGATCATGCTAGCTTCATTTCTTTCGAGCCTACGCATGTCCTCAGCAGTCACAGCCCATGTTTCACTACCGTGAAGTATGGCAGTTCGCACACATGCATCATACAATCTACCTTTCACTCTGAGCGAGAGGCCCTTTGTCACCGGCAAAGGTACAAGCTTTCTAAACTGTGCCCAGGCTATTCTTAATCTAGTGGTAACACTCTCTGAGCATCCACCTCCACTACTAACTTGGTCACCTAGGTAGCGGAAGCTATCAACTACTTCTAGTTTTTCCCACTGGCATATGATGGAATCTGTTTTATGAGTATCTGTGGTGTATATTGCTCCCATGCATCTGCCGCACACGAAAGCTATCATCATCATCTAACGTCTGCTTTCCATGCTGGCATGGGTTGGACGATTTGACTAAGGACAGGCGAACTAGATGGCTACACCAGGCTTCAATCTGATCTGGCAGAGTTTCTACAGCTGGATGCCCTTCCTAACTCCAACCAGTGTATTGGGTGCTTTTACGTACCACCAGTACGAGGACCAGTCAGGCACTACTGGCAATGACCACGCTCAAATGGTGTTTTTAATGTACCACCTGAACAGGTGGCCAGTCCAGCGGCACTGACAATAACCTCGCTCAAATATTTTTTCACATGCCACCAGCACAAGGGCTAGTAAGGTGACAATAGTAACGATCACGCTCAAATGGTGCTTTTTACGTGCCACCAGCACGGAAGCCAATCAGCTGCTCTGGCAACAATCACACTCGGATGGTTCTCTTAGTGCTCCACTAGCACGGATGTCAGTCATCGAATTTGATTTCAATTTCACTTGCCTCAACAGGTCTTCGCAAACAGAGTTTAGTGTCCAATGAAGGAAAGGTACGCATAAGTGGGCTAGTTACACTCCTGGCATAGGCCATGGATAATGGTCTCACTTGGCTTGCCGGGTTTTCTCAAGCACAGCATATTTCCAAAGGTCTTGGTCACTAGTCATTGCCTCAGTGAGGCCTGCCACAGGTCATGGTCTCACTTGGCTTGCCAGGTCTTCTCAAGCACAGCATATTTCCAAAGATCTTGGTCACTAGTCATTGCCTCGGTGAGGCCTAATGTTTGAAGGTCGTGCTTCACCACCTCATCCCAGGTCTTCCTCTTCCACAGGTTCCCTCAACCGCTATTATCTTCCCAGTTAATCTTCCTTTGATGTTGCTGCACCTCTTATGTGTCCATAGCTTACACTGGGTACATCTTATGGAGTTTCTACCTACACCTTTTCTACAGATCGAGCAGGGCCACCTACTTGAGGGGGGGGGGCGATGTGTTCGCCTTCCTACTTACTACAACTTTGGTCTTTGCTACATTGACTCTAAGGCCTTTTGATTCTAAGCCTTGTTTCCACACCTGAAATTTCTTCTCTAGTTCTGGTAGTGATTCTGCTATGAGGGCCAGGTCATCAGCATAGAGGACTTCCAGAGACAATCTGTCTTGAATTGCTCTGTTATTATCTGGAGGACTATGATGAATAAAAGGGGACTGAGGGCTAATCCTTGGTGGACCCCTACTACTACCCAGAATTCTTCACTATACTCATTGCCAGTCCTAACCTAACTCACAGCCTCTCCATATAGGGCCTGTACAGCCCTTATTAACCATTCGTCAATCCCCAGTTTCCACATCGCCCACCAGATAAGGGATCAGGGACCCTGTCAAAGGCTTTCTCCAAGTCCACAAAAGCGAAGTATAGGGGTTTATCTCTGGCTAGATATTTTTCCTGCAGTTACCACATCAGTGGTGCTTTTCCCTGGCACAAAACAAAACTGCACCTCATCTAAGCTGACTCTCTCCCTAATGAGATGGGCTATGACCCTCTCCGTGACCTTCATCACCTGATCCAGCAGTTTGATACCCCTGTAGTTATTTCTATCTAAAGCATCACCTTTACCCTTGTAGCAGTTGACTATGGTGCTGCTATGCCAGTCATTGGGTATGAATCCATCATGAACTACCTGGTTTACAATGCGGGTGACTAGGCCATAGCCCACACCACCAGATGTTTTAAGCATCTCAGCAGTGATTCCTGATGGGCCGGTGGCTTTTCTTGGCTTCATACCCTTAATTGTTCTATCTACCAGGGAGCTGTCTATTCAGATAGCTGGTTCCTCTACTAGGTCAACATTTGACAGGCTCACCTCCTCCCATTCATTCTCCACGTTCAGCAGTCTTTCATAATGGATTCTCCAAGCCTCTTTTCTGAATCATTAAAAGCTAGTGCAACATCATCCATGCAGACACACTTCTCTCCTGTGATATCACAATTTTCTCTCTCACACTGCCTTGCAATCTGAAATACTCCAGTTCTTTGGTCCACATGCTCCTGGACATTGGCAAACTTCTTCTCTGCTTCACCCTTGGCTATGTATTTCTGCCGCCCAGCCTCCCTTTTGGCTATCTGGTACAGTTCCCTGCTACCCCCACTCTTCCAGGCTTTCCAGGCCTGTTTCTTTGCTTTAATGGCTTTGTTTACCGTACTATTCCACCACCACATTACTCTAGGTCTGGAAAGGACTTTGCACCATCTGCAGAATTGGTCTGTGGCACTCAGTAAGCTGTCTCATAGGAATTTCCAGCTACCTTCTATGTCCGATGTCTGTAGCTCCTCCTCCCTCTCATCAAATTTCTTGATGAGGATGTTCCTAAATCTCTGGCCATGTGAAGGGTTCTTTAGCTTCCAAATCCTTCTTTTCTGGATTGGTCTGCTTCTTGGAATTCTTCTGGCCTCAAGTCTAAAGTCACTAATGATTAGTCTATGCTGGGAGTACATTCTTCACCCAGAAGGGTCTTTGTATTTAAGAGCAACCCTGCGTCCCGCTGTCTGGTGAGGATGAAATCAATCTGGCTAGCAGAGTTCCCTGATTGATAGGTTATCAGGTGGCTGTCTGGCTTCCTGAAGTTAGTGTTGCAGATTAAAAGGTTACATGCATCACAGAACTCCAGTAGCCTATTTCCTTCATCGTTTCGGGAACTAATACCATGGCCCCCGTGTACACCAGTGAAGATACTGGATTGCCACCCAACATGCCCAGTAAAATCTCCAGTCACAAAGATTGTTTTATTGATTTTGATGAACTTGACACACGAGTAAGGATCCTTATATATATAACTACATTTTCCTATATTATCTGGTATAAATCAAACTGAGTATGCTTATTTCTTAGTATTTGAACTGTTAGAGTTATTTTCGCAATTTATTCAGTACAACCCTTAAAGAAGTAAATAGTATTTTCCTAAACAATAAATCCACTTATTTCACGAATATACCATGAATGATGATGCCTTTCATATCACTTCAGCCAATTGACAAGTGCTGCATGAAGAACGGTTCTCCTTTTAGACAAATGCACTCTCAACACAAAGGTCACACCCTGTTTACATGTAGGAATACCTCAAAATCTATCTGTACATCTTGAAAATGGCCAGCGTGTATATTTCACACAAGACAATACTTGAAACATAGTTCTAAATCCATGAGAAACTACTTTGGCAGCTTTCTTCAAATTATGCCAATGTGATCTGTTTATCCGAACACTGTTGTATATAGAGGACCCCGTGTACTATACCTGGGCAACAATAGATGGAACAGACATAAGCAAGAAATGCAAACTGAGGGCTGGGAAGAAGATGCTGTCTTCAGAAGTGGAGCCATCAGGCAGGTGTACACTGTGCACCCTAATCTGCAGGAGTGCTTCTTTCTGCATCTACTGCTACACACTGTGAGAGGTCCTACATCATTCACAGACTTTCGAAGACACAATGAGAAGTCTGCACAACCTATAGAGAAGCCTGCGCCAAACATGGACTACTGGACGACGATGCGCACTGGGACCAGATACTGGAGGAAGCAGCAGTCAGCACAGCACTAAGTCAACTGCGCCAGCTATTTTCTATTATATTGATGACGTGTGGCTTGCGTGAACCTCACAAGCTTTGGGCGATCCACAAAACCAGCATGGCAGAGGACATGTTATGTTTCCCTCGGACTGACTCGCAGAGATAACATAACGAGTTATACAGTTTAATTATTACATTTATTGTTCAATTACATACAAAGAACGCACTCACCCAATGTTCGTTATGAATAAACAAAAGTCATGTCCGCCATATATATATCAATGACATTTTACTACGACAGTCCCACAAGACAACAACAATGAAACAATGAACTCAGACGAACCACATGACACACGGAACGTCAGACGAATTACATATCTAACAGTCCATATAACACCTCCCCACTGAAATTGATGCTACACAAGAAGTATCAACAGCAAAGTCTCTCTTGGGTTTTACGGGTTCTCTTGGACCGTCTTGGGTTGTCTGGTCCATACTCTGGAACGGGTAACATGGTCTTGGGTCTGGTTTGTCTTTGTGTTAGTGGCACAGTTTCCGAGATCTCCATCGGGTGATCTGTTGCAAATTCAAATACAGTGTTTTCTGCATCACCAGGTTCATTGTCTTCCTCAGTTGTGTACCGCGGTCGCAGCTGTTCCCAGTGTCGTCTCCACATCGGGCCATGAGGTATGACCTTCACGTTAAAGCAGCGAGTACCCAATGACTTCTTAATGATTGCTGGTACCCATCGGGGATCTTTGTCTCGGCGAGGTCCATAGTAGAGTGCATACACAGGATCTCCGGCCTTGTACTGCCTGGTAACTTTAGCGACATCAGCCGAGCTTGGAGTCACCTGAGACTTATGTGCTTCCTTAGACTGTTTGCCTTGAGCAATGTGTACTGGCGATGGCAGCAGAGAATCAATCCTTGTTCGTATCTGCCGGTGATTCAAAAGTTCACTTGGAGAGAATCCACAGGATGTCGGTGTTCTCCGGTACTGCATCAAGAATTCTTGAAGTGCTCGTGTCGGCGGAAGAGAAGACTTCCTCAGAGCTTGTTTGAAGGTCTGCACCAAACGTTCCGCTGCTCCGTTGGTAGCTGGGTGGTAAGGTGCACCTGTCAGGTGTGTGATCCCGCGTTCTTTGCACCAGCTCTGGAACTCCTCAGACGTAAAAGTTGGTGCGTTATCGGTGACCAGTGTGTGAGGAAATCCGAAGTGCGCAAAGTCTTCCTCAAGCAGATTCAAAGTGGCTTTGGAGGACGTAGAGGAAGTAGGATGAATGCATGGGTACTTGGAATAAGCATCTGTGATCACCAGCCAATCTCTACCCATAAAATTTATTGCATGGTCCAGATGTAAGCGGCTCCACGGCTTTTCTGGTAACATCCATGGGTGAACTGGAGGCTTAGATGGCTGCCTTTGATGTTCGTTACATGAATCACATCGTCGACTGGCTATCTCTATAGCAGCATCGATACCAGGCCAATATACAGCAGTTCTTGCTAGCTGTTTCATGCGTTCCATGCCAAAGTGTCCGAGATGCAGAAGATTGAGGATCTTTGGCTGCAAGCTATGTGGAATCACAACTCTAGATCCATGTATAAGGCATCCATGACAGATTCTAAGTGAGTTTGATAACTTACGGAACTTGTTGACTTCGTCATTGATCTCCATGTTCTTTGGTGGCCAGCCTTCACGGACGTAGCGCATCACTGTAGATATCACTGGATCTTTCCCTGACTCTTGACGGAGGACGTTAGCATCCACAGGTTGGACTTGAATACTAAGAGCTTTGATGGCACACACCATGTCTATGTCTTCACCATTTTCCTTTCTGTCAAAGTCGTTATCATCACCGAATGGCAAGCGACTGAGGGCATCAGCATTGCCATGATCTGCTGATTTCCGATATTCAATGGTGTAGTCAAACTGGTTCAGCCACAGGGCCCATCGTGCTAGTCTGTTAGCAGCGAGAAGTGGCGTCCCTTTCCTCGGACTGAATAGTGATGTCAGTGGCTTGTGGTCAGTCACGAGTACGAATTTACGACCGTACAAATATTGGTAAAACTTCTGCAAGCCAAATATGATAGCTAGGGCTTCCTTTTGAATTTGACTGTAGTTACGCTGTGCAGAAGTGAGAGTCTTGGACATATTGGATATTGGGCGCTCGCTTCCATCAGGATAGCGGTGAAACAGGACTGCTCCAATACCAACGTTTGATGCGTCACAAGCCAGTCCCAAAGTTTTGTTTGGATCGAAGTGTATCAGAACTTGACTTGATGAAAGTACATTTTTCAAGTGATCAAAAACTGACTGTTCCTCATCTCCCCACTTCCAAATAGTTGACTTTTTCGTAAGGCAATAGAGTGGCTCTGCTATACTGGCTAAGTTTGGGATAAACTTTCCATAAAACTGAACTGAACCTAGGAAAGATTTCAAGCTTGATTCGTTCGTTGGAGATGGCATCTTTAAGACTGCTTCGACTTTGGATCCCTTAGTGATCCCTTCAGCCGACAAAATGTGTCCAAGGTATTCTACACTGGGTAGTGCAAACTGGCACTTTTCACGGCGACATCTGAGTCCATTGTCGCTTAGACGTGTGAGCAGACACTTTAGGTTGTTTAAGTGACTGTTTGCATCTTTCCCACTGACGAGCATGTCATCCTGGAAGACGGCCACTCCAGGTAGATCATGGGTCAGGTTTTCCATGATCTCCTGAAAGTAACCAGGTGCTGACTTAATTCCGAAAGGGAGTCGTTGTTGCAGGAGTACTCCACGGTGAGTGCTGATGACGCTAAAGTTACCAGGCAGTACAAGGCCGGAGATCCTGTGTATGCACTCTACTATGGACCTCGCCGAGACAAAGATCCCCGATGGGTACCAGCAATCATTAAGAAGTCATTGGGTACTCGCTGCTTTAACGTGAAGGTCATACCTCATGGCCCGATGTGGAGACGACACTGGGAACAGCTGCGACCGCGGTACACAACTGAGGAAGACAATGAACCTGGTGATGCAGAAAACACTGTATTTGAATTTGCAACAGATCACCCGATGCCATGCATTCATCCTGTGGGTTGGTGATCGCTGGAAAATCACAGGTAGCTGCATCCTGGCGTATACATGCTGCCAGCTCCTGGAGAGTTTCGCCTGGCTTCCGCTGCATATCACTCCAAAACTTGAAACGCTCTCTCACAATGAAAAGTTTAGGGTCGAACTGTTCCTTCATGAAGTCAACGATTTCGTCCATTATCAAGTTGTTGATATCTTTAGGCGGATTTTGTTGGGTAGCCAGATTAGCAAGTAGTTTGTAAACAGTAGCAGTCTGATTGGTCAGGAACACTTGTGCCATGCGTTTTTCAGGTACAGCATTAGCAGCCACAAACGTACGGAATCTTGACCAGTAATCAGGCCATAGTTCTGTCGCTGAATCAAATGCAGTAAATGGTGGAATCGACACTGTTGTTGAAGCAGCTGAAAAATAGCCACTAGAATCGCCTTCAACTTGTCGAGCACCAAACAGTTTTAACAGAGCGTCCATATCTCTCTGATGTTGTTGCATTTGCTTGTCCATTTGTTCCCTAAACAATTTAATAAGTTCTACTGTCTGTTTTTCAGCCATTGTTATTACGATGAATAATTTTACGGTAAAGTAAGTATGTATCCTATCGATCCTACCGGCGACGCCAATAAACTCTGTTATGTTTCCCTCGGACTGACTCGCAGAGATAACATAACGAGTTATACAGTTTAATTATTACATTTATTGTTCAATTACATACAAAGAACGCACTCACCCAATGTTCGTTATGAATAAACAAAAGTCATGTCCGCCATATATATATCAATGACATTTTACTACGACAGTCCCACAAGACAACAACAATGAAACAATGAACTCAGACGAACCACATGACACACGGAACGTCAGACGAATTACATATCTAACAGTCCATATAACAGGACATCTAGAAAGGATTCAAAGGTAAACCTCAGCAGAAATTGCCACATTCAATAATGTCATTTACAATGAGGCATTACTTGACCTGGACGCCCGAGTGCAAACTATGGAAGGTCAAGGCAATTCTACATTTGGT
This sequence comes from Octopus bimaculoides, assembly GCF_046866305.1. Classification (NCBI taxonomy): domain Eukaryota; kingdom Metazoa; phylum Mollusca; class Cephalopoda; order Octopoda; family Octopodidae; genus Octopus; species Octopus bimaculoides. The sequence goes on along the minus strand of NC_142948.1, from coordinate 20,167,315 downwards.
CAGCCTCAACCGGAGCAGACAGCAAACAATCTCGCATTTGAGCACCTGTGAGAAATAAGCTATGACATCGAGGACATGAGGGCGTATATAGCTGATAAAGAACACAACCGATGGAGGACCAACTGGGTGTTTATGACACCATTATTTCGAGCATTGAAAATGAAAGAGGCGGTCTTTTCTTTGTGGATGCATTTGTCACCAACGTTCTTCTGGCTAAACTGCACCAAATGAAACACATTGCCATAGCAGTGGCGTCAAGTGGAATAGCTGCAACTCTGCTTAGTGGTGGTTGCACAGCTCATTCCTGTCTCAAACTCCTTTGGGCCTGTCCAAGAAAGAGAAGGCAAACTGCAATATCAGTTGTGAATCTATAAAAGGCAGACTTCTGGGTGAATGCAGGTTAATCATCTGGGATGAAGCAACAATGTGCCATAAGGTTTTCTTTGAAGCTCTTGACATGGCCCTTCAGGATCTGAGACACAACACCAGGCTCATGGGAGGTTCCACAGTCATGCTAGCAGTAGATTTTAGACAAACCCTTCCAGTGGTTCCAAAGGGCACAAGAAGTAAATGCCAGCATAAAGTCGTCCTACCTATGGAGCAGTGTGCAAAAGCTAAGACTCACAACCAACATGAAAGTGCAGCTCTGTGGTGATGATGCAGACAGAACCTTTTCAAAGCAACTGTTGGACGTCGATGATGGCACTTCGGATGGCGAGAAGGTTGGCCGGATAAGCTTGCCTTTTGGACATATGATATCTGATTTAAAGGAACTAATGAACAAGGTGTTTCCTAACCCGAGGAACCAGTTTACATACCACAACTGGCTGAAAACCCGTGCCATTTTAGCTCCAAAGAATGTGGGAGTTGATGGTTTGAACTTTAAACTTCTGGAACAGTTGCCAGGTGAGCTCCACATCGACAATTCCATTGACACTGTACTCAACACTGATGAAGCTGTGAATTATCCAGTTGAATTCTGGCCTCCCACCTTACAACTTGCACCTCAAAATTGGGGCACCAGGTATGCTACTTTGAAACCTCAATCCACCAAAGCTTTGCAATGACACACGACTTTTGACTGGTAAAGCAAGCGGTGGGCCTGTATTCATTCCTAGAATTCAACTTATTCCCTTGGATATGCCTTTCCAGTACAAGCACCTGCAATTCCCGTTGAAATTGAGCTTTGCAATGAGGATTAACAAGGCCCAGAGACAGTCCTTGAACATGGTAGGTTTGAACCTTGCGGAACCAGTTTTCTCCCATGGCCAACTTTGTGTGGGATGCTCAAGTGTCGGCAATCTTAATTATTTGTTTATTTATGCCCCAGAATGAAAGAAGAAAAATGTTGTTTATCAAGCTCTGCAAATTTAATAAGATTCACCAAATCATCAGGTATTTATATTTTAACTGTAATATTTATAAGTGTTGTAAATGCATTGATAATCTACATGTTATTTTATTTTTAAATCTACATGCAGATTTATTTGTATGTAAAACTAAATGTCAATCTGTTTCTACATTCATTGTAAATCTATTTCAACACTAGCACCCCTAAGGGTTATATTCCTTGGGAATGCACAAAAGCCCTTTTTAGAGCTATTTACTTTGAATTGTTATTATCTCATATTTGATTAGCCTGTTGTTACGTAACATGCTTCATGATTTTAGTATACCTACCTTATTGGTATTTCCTCCTAAGTTCTATATACTCTGGGAATGCATTAAAGCCCTTTTTGGGGATACTTTATTTGAATTCTTACTATCGGGTAACTAATTTCCTGTTATTACATAACTGACTTCACAATTTGGGTATTCATAACTTATTGGGAATTCTTAAAAACAAAATCCTGGGTAAGACAGGTTGGTATTCTCTGTAAATGCACAAAAACCATTTTAAGGTCTACATACTTTGTATTATTATTATTGAATTAGCAAAACAATTGAGAACAGAACCAAGGGATAAGCCCCACTTTTCCGGAAATTACCGGGTATGTCAGCTAGTAAACCACTAAGTGTTTGCTCCACATATATCTTCACCAATGAGGTTAATATTTCTCCTGCAGAAAACAAGGTACTTCTGCAAAAAACTCAGTTTTTAGAAGTTGATGGCTCACCTTCATCTGCTCAACCTCAGTCTTATTCTAACAAACACGTCACTCAATTCAAAATCCTCTTCATTCCTTTCCAGTTGACCTCTTGATAACACACCTAGTTTTTATTCATTATTTTTGTTTAGCTCTGGATTAGCCTAACAGAACAATGATCAAATCATCCTGACCATGACCATTCCATTTTCAGACACATCTAGGACCACATTATCCAACGTGTTCTTTGTTTTTATCTACATTTCTTTCCTGTTTCTTCCTTTTCATTTTCCTCCGTTCTTTTTTATTTCCTTCCATCCTTCCTTCCAAACTTCATCTCTGTTGGATTGCCAAACTTAGGGTAACATCCTTTTTTTTCCCCCTGATCTACTTTTCTAGGGAAATCTAGCATCTGATTTTAGTAAGTCAAACGACCCCACAGAAATTTTCTCTCTTTAGTTTTTGACTAAGTTGTTTCACATTTTATTTTGATAGATCTAACATACCCCACAGTTTCACGCCACTACCTTTAGCAGTACTCACTCTGTTTCAAGCCCACATTTTCTCCGCAGATGTTGAAGTTGAACATCAATCACATAAATCTAGGAGGATCTGCAAATATAAACACTATCTTTCTTCCTCTGACCAACTGATACAAAAACTTTAAATCAGTCAACAGATAATTATAATTTGGAAACATACCGCTTGCTTTTAATTTTGTTTTTCCATTGCTGCTTAATTTCTTGGTAATTTAACAAGGCTTTATATTTCATCAACTCACTTCGCCGTATTTGGGCCTGAAAGAGAAAATAATCTCGTATTTGGACAAGTTCTTATCAATTACATGCACATAGGAACTTTGCACACCAGTTTTTCATGTAAACAAGTTGACTAGCCCTTTGCTTAACCTTTCTCCATTTCAAAAGGAAGGGACAATGTCAGTGGTATCCTCCGATTCTTCTTACAGTGTAACATAGCCAATGCTGTAACAGAGAGAAGAATCAATTCCATCCAGAAAAGAGGAAAACCAAAATTAATCTTGGTGAGATTTGAACTCATAAAAGGAAAAAAAATACAAGGCATTCTACCTTACGCTCAAACTTCTCTGCCAATCTACCATCTATTTCACTTTGTGAATTAGGGGATCTAAATGTGTGTGATGTGTGCAAATCTTCCAACCAGCCACAGAAATAGAAGATTCTGTAAGCAGATGAGAGACAATATTCTCTTTTCTCACTAAATAAGATGCTAATATATTCCAGACAAACATACCTCACAAAAAAAAAATGTTTTATACCTATTTCTTTAACTTAATAAAAAGAGGTAAGAAAAATGCTTTGTTCTTACAAGTATAATGAAATGCTTAAAATCGAAAATAAATTTGTGACCAAAGACTTGCTAGCTGGATAATTTATCCAACTGGCAACTATATGTATATTACAAATATCACAAAAACCAAAATGAGACTTTAAAGGTAAGAGCTAAGCACACCCCACCACACCTGTTTTTTTTTTTTTAATTACTAACAGGATAAACCCTAGTATAGACACCAGTCTATTACAAGTCCTAAATGATCTGGTAATTATTCTTACAATTAAGGTGAACTAAGGCTATAGTGTACTATTCCAGAAACACTATGAAGAGAGAGAAATATCTCCTGCAATAGAAGAACAGTCTATCATAGAAAATACTCCTAAATGACGAAGGAGCGATTCTTATCAACAGCTGGCTATTGCATTGAGATATTGTACAATATATTATACTGCCACAAAGAAAACAATATGAGATAAATTTCTTCTTGGATATCAAACCAGTAATATTTCTTGATGATGTAATAGCTAGTCTTACTGACAGCTATGTGGACAGAATTAAATAGAATATAGGAAACCAGACAAGAGACACTGACGAGAGATACAAGTGTCTATCTAAGATAGTAATTCCTGATGATTTGCTGCTACCTATTAATAGACAAGCTAAGTGAACTGAGGATTGAAGAAATTTTGTAAAATACATCAGCAGTTACGGTAATAATAAAAAAATCCACATATACACATGGATATATATATATTTGCATAACTATATACAGAGTGTTTGGGTTAAACTTGACAGTTTGCATAAAAGGAAAAGAAAACAATATCCCATCCAAAAATAAAGGTATTTTAAAAAATCAAAAAATATCAATTAGATATGGCTAGGAGATAATCTACTAAAAGTAACTATCTTCTGCTTCTACCATGGCCTCAACACAGCCCCAGAATTTAGCACATGCATTCCTCACTGTGTCCCTAGGAAGACCTTCAAACACTTCTTTGATCTTAGCCACCTGCTCAGCCTTGGTGTTGCATGTAGAGTAGTTCATGTATTTCTCAACCATGTCCCACAGATATTCATGGGACATATATTGGGGGGAATTAGTAAGTCAGAAATAAGGGCTGGTGAAGTTATAGAAATTCTCCAAAAACCACTTCTGACTCTTTCTAGAGGAATGGCAAGGAGCCAAATCCTGCTGCCACACAGAAGACCTTCCAGAAGCAACTTTCTCAAACCAGGATTTGACCAGTCTCCAACAGCTTCACAAAGCTGCCTAAATTGAGCCCAAGGCCCTGTTCAAAGATGAGGGATAGTATGATATCACTGTCACTGGAGACACACCTAAAACCATCACAGTTTGGGAGTAATTGGTTTTCATGACATGTAGGACATCACATGGATTGTAGGCAAGCTATGTGTTGCTCTGGATGTTGTGCAACTCGTCCTGACAGTTCTTTTCATCTGAGAAGAACCAAATCATCCCTGGCTCAACAGGATGCTCCAGCTTGTTCAGGAGCTTCTTTACTTTCGTCAAGTAGTTCTCCTTGCCTTGGCCGTCAGAATTTGTCCCTTACACATCTTGTAAAGGTGGTGGCTAAGGTCCTCATTCGGGACCAGCTTCATAGTAGCAATTCCAACATCCATTTCTCTTGCTAAAGCTCAGATTCCATTGCTTGGAGCTCGGATCTTCCATCACTTAGTTCCACAGTGGTTGGATGAATTCTGAAATGCAGATGCAGTCAGAAAGCCAGCTGTGCCTCTACCTGCAGGCTACAGCTTTGGTGTCTCCGTTGTTGCAGCTGTCCATATCACATTTTACATCCTTTACAGTGTTCACAGAGCACTGAGCAGCAGTTATGATGTCAGTGTTTTGATACCCAGTGCAAATCATCATGATATAGGTAACTCTTTTCCAATATCCAGATGCCTTCAGCTAATTTTTTCAACTACAATTTTAATCTTCATGCTCACCAACATTATTGATGGTTCACCAATACATCAAGCTATTCCTGAAAAAAGAAGAAATTAAAAAAAAAAATTGCAAAATTTACACACATGAAAGCACACTCACATACCCAGTATATACTGAGTGACTTTTGAAGGACTAATGCTTTTGTCTTATTTTTATCCATATAGATAGAACATTAGTCTCTCTCTTATAATATCCCCCAAAAGAATGACAGGAGCCTATTGCACATAGCATGGAGTGCCAGTGGAATTTGAACTCAAAAGGTAAACTTAGCTGAACATCACATGCTATTTTGTCAAACACTCCACTGATTCTTCCAATCCTCTGCTCTTCCTTCATAATAATAAATAATAAAGGCTTCCAATTAGGCAAACTGTCAGCAACTCTGAGGAGAGAAAATTAGTTGATTACCATCAGTAGTTGACTGGTACTTACTGACCCCAGAAAATTTAAAACAAAATTGATCCCCAAAACAAATACCACAAAATATTATCTACAATAATTCTTTCTAATTTTGGCAGAGGAGAGTACTTAACAGGAAAAAATGAACGGTAAAGTCAAACTCAGTGGATTTTAACTCAGAATGTGTCCAACATGCTAATGATTCTAGCAGTTCATCACCCTTATTATTTATGATACCTTTTATTTCCTACAAGAACCAGATACATATAAAAATTTCTGTAACAAGGCCTCATATTTGGGGAAGGAGTACAGTTAATTTTACTGATACCAATATATGACTGGTATTTTATCAATCCTGAAAGGATTAAAAAGCAAAGTTTACTTCAGTAGGATTTGAAATTAGAACATAAGTTGTAACTAAATATTAAATGACATTTATCTGTCACTCTGACACTTCTGCTAATCCAACAATAATTAGCAAGACCCATGGAAATTTCAGGATGTAAGTCAGCATATTTGAAAACATTGTTAATATATTAAACACAAGTAAAGAATTTCAAAAATATTCTACCATTTAATCAAAATGGTACATTGAAATGTAATTGAAATGAACTTAGAAGGTACTGCTTATTTACGTTATTTTATGTGTTTAATAGATATGATGTGCTTTATAGTTTAAGGAAATAGAAGATGAATTAAAATAAAACATTTTCATATATATATAAAAATAAACTACACTTTTTGAAGTCCAACCAAGACCAAGGCTCATATTATTTTCGTTTCTTTTCATTTCATTTCCACTATCTCACATATCTAATGATATATCTACAGACTCACCTACATACATGTTTAGCTAGCTAGCTAATTAACTATCATATCCATTTTCCCTTCTGTTGATGCCTGTATTCTCATTATACTGATAACAATTCAAACCTAATAACAAAACAATAATAATAATGGCAGTACCCCAGCTTGGCCACAAACTTTGATCTGAAACATGTAAAAGATAAAAGTATAACATCCACAGCTATTTGCTAAGTTTATTTCACTTTAATTTAACTACCTATTGATATATCTTTTAATGCATAAATTGAAAGATCTTCTTGACATTGTTTCATTACACATTTCAAATGTACCTGAGATTTGAACATACAAATGCAGAATAATATAGATCTTCACCATCTCTCTCTCTCTCTCTCTTATATATATATATCCCTTATTAGGCAAACGGCCAGCCATGTAGAAACAAAAGGACTGAAATTTTGGGGAAAGTGGCAAGTTGATTACCTCAACCACAGTGCTCAACTGGTACTTATTTTATCGACCTTGAAAAGATGAAAAGGTAAATTCAATATAAATGAGATCTGAACCCCAGAATGTAAAACCAAAAGAAAAGCCACTTTAATGATTTGAAATTTTGCCACAAGGGCAGCATTTTCAAGGTGGGGGATAAGTCGATTACATCGACCCCAGTGTTTCATGGGTACTAAATTTATCAACCCTGAAAGGATGAAAGGCAAAGTTGACCTTGGCAGAATTTGAACTCAGAACATAGAGACAGATAAAATACTACTAAGCATTTTGCCTGGCATGCTAACAATTCTGCCAGATCATCGTAAGGAAAAAGAAAAAGAAGAAAAAGAAGAGGAGGTGGAGGAATCAGAGAGTGCAAATCCACCAACGTCCTCTGAACGATTAGCCAGAGATGATTTTTAAAATGAGAATATCTGAAATAAACTTGACTGCTCTCACAAATGAGAATACTAAAAATGGACCTGACCACTCTCAAAAATTAAGTAAAAAAACAAAAATAATCCAGAATCCTTGTCTAGTACTGGATTGATCCCAAAATCTAATCAGTTCCTCCCAGTCACAAGGCCAAACATCCTTGAAAGTTTCATCCAAATCCATCTAGCAGTTCTTGAGATATCTTGTCCATGGACAAATAAACAAACATAACTGAAAACAATACCCCCACCTTCGCTAAGGTGGAGGTAATAATATTTGGTCTGCAGGCACAAGCTCATAGGCAAAAGTCCACAAAAATACAAATAACTAGAATGACTCTAGAATTTGGCAGGTGATCATTTTATCAAACCAGGCGGATAAAGTTATCAGCAGGATTCAAAAACAGAATATAAACAGGCATCATGAAATACCATAAGTCTATGGTCTGAAAATTCAACCACTAACCAATCTCATTATTAATAGTAATAAAAAATATAAGACCTAATAATAACATAAAACATTATATAATTAATAAACAAGATAGCTTTTACCTTCTTAAGATCCATTGCTTTCAAAGCACGTTGTTCAACTCTTGATAGAGGCTGGCAATCAGTCGGCATGTGTTCATCTCCATGAAGTAGCTTATACACCTCAAGCTCAAGAGAATTGTGAGGCTGGGAAAGACATGACAAATGATAACAATAAAATGATTTATAATACATGGGCACAAGGCTACAAATTAAAATATCTGAGCTCAGCATGTAACCAAATATCACAGTGAATTTCATGCGATAGTATACTGATCTTACAAGCCAAGTGTGTGTGTGTGTGTGTGTGTGTGTGTAAATGCACATAAACGTTCGCTTACTTTTGTGCTTCTCTGAAAATCACTCAGCTACTTCCAAATCCACTGTCAACAAGTCATCCACTGACTTTGCACCTTTAAAGGCATGTGGAATAAGACCTTAGAGTTTGTGACAGGAAAGGCACCTGGTTGTAAAACAAGGCCTAAATAATATATTTGTCTAACCCATGCTAGCATGGTAAAATAGAACCATAAGGATGTGTAAATAATCCAACCCAAGAAACTATAAAAGAAACACTAAATGTGGAATAATAATAATAAAAGCTTAATTTTTGCTGAGTGGGTGATTACAAAAACTTAATTAGATTAGGTTGTGATTGGGGAGAGTCATAATGCCTTTGTATCGAATACACTCACCAGTCCAATTTTCACTCCTTTATTATTATTATTTTTTTTTGTCTTCCAAAAATTTACGTTGTTTTTGCAACTTGGAGCTACATTACTTTTGCATCTGAGACTCTGTTACATGTGTGTGCACACCAGTGTACTTGTGTGAGCACGTATGCATGTATGTATGTATTCTGCATATTCATGTGTTTGTGCATGCTCGTGTATGTGCGTGTGTGTCTATTTGTGTGTAGCTCTGCTTCCTTGCGTGTTTGTCTGTGTCTATGTGTATGAGTTTATGATTATATACGTGCATCTGTTATGTATAGATGTGTCTCTATGTCTTTGTGTGTATGCATGTGTATATATATCGTCATGTGTTTCTGTCTGCTTTTGTGTTATGATGTTTTACTGTGATTGCAGTCTTCTGGTATAATCATTTAACAACTATCAATCCACCAACATGTAATTCCAATATCCCTTCTCAAATGACTTCTAATGACTGTTTTTACACAGCATCTGCACATACCACACTGTTTTTTGTATCTCCAGCACACATGCATACTTATACAATTTAGAATCATCTAGCACATTTTCTCTTTTTAAGTTCGACTTTCCGAGAGTCAATACTTCTATTTATTACCACCTTTCTCCCCTGCCTACTTTTTTTTTTTACTTCCTTAAGGAGAAATTGGAATATTTTTTTCTTTTTGGTTCAATTTTCAACATTTCTGTCTGCTTTCTTTTCCTAGATGATGTACACAATGGTTCAACTATTTCTTGCGGTATCAGAACATTAAACATTTCATAGAGAAATTCCATTGGCTCTTCTTGCCTTATCTTTTCTTCTGTAAATCTTTTTTTTTTTTAAGTTCAGATGTCTCTTGTGTTCCCCATGTATTCCCTTTTACCATATATGTTATTCTTCCTAAATGCTTAATTTTTTTCCTTCTTCCTAACTTTGCCCTTTTTATATTTTTTAAAAAACACTGTCACCTATATTGAAATACTTCATTTTACTTTCAGTGTTTCTCTGTATTTTTTGTTTTCTTTCCAGTAGTAGTTTATCAAATACTGACCAGACTTTCCTGGCAAACATTAATTCAGCTGGCGACATACCCGACTCTGTGTTGGGGTTAGGTGTTATTCTGTAGACACGCAAGAATTGAGTCAATGTAGTATCCACTAATAATAATAGTTTTCCTTTCTCTTAAATGTGTCTATGAAACGTTCCATATGTTCATTGGTTCTTGGATGGTATGGTGGGGTGGTAACATGCTCTATTGAATGCATTTTACAAAAGTTTTTAAATTCCTTTGCTGTGAACTGTGTTCCGTTATCAGACACAATAGTGTCTAGAACATAAAATTGTGCAAAAAGTTAATCCAAAAATTCTATTATTTTAGAGGTTGGCTTTCTGCATTTACATATTTCTGGCCATTCCGTGTAACTATCTACAACTACTAGATAAATTCACACCATTTAGTGGCCCTGCAAAGTCTAGATGCAATTTAGACCAAGGTATGTCCGTCTTTGGCCACAACTGAATTTTTATTGGTGGTGCTTTTGCTACTAGGGAACAATCCCTGCAGGCTTTAACCAGTTTTTAAATATCCTGATCCATATCCAGCCAGTAAATATAGCTTCTCAATAAGTACCTTCATCCTCCCAATTCCTGACGTGAAATTCTTTTAACATCCAATTTTGTAAAGAAACAGGTACTACAACCCCTTTTGAGCATACATCAATACATCGTTGCATATCGAATAGCATTTTGATTCCATGTTACACTCAGCTACATAAATTTTTATCTTTGTCTCAGACTTTACTATTTCTTTCATTTTATTTATAAACACATCTTTCTCTGCTTCATTTTTTAATTTGTCTAATGTGACTGGTAGTTCGTGCACTACATTGCAGAATATATTTATTATTTCCATTTCAGATTTTAGTGCTGCTATTACTGTCTCCTCTAACAGTTCATTGTGCTTAGGGATCAATCTTGACAGTCCGCACATGTCCCAGTTTTTCGATGGTAGAAATTCCAACTTAAAATCATAATTTAGCAGGATCATCCCCCAGCGCTGCAACCGGTTGGCTGTGTGTGTGTAGGGATACCCTTTTCCGATTTGTTAATTGGTAACAATAGGTGGTGATCTGTTTGCAGACTGAATTCCCTTCCATGTATAAATTTGTGAAATTTTTCACTGCAAAGATAATGGCTAGTGCCTCCTTCTCAATTTGGTTATAGACCTTTTCAGCCGATAAGAATGAATGCGATGCCTGTGCGATAGGTTTTAAACTACTGTTTTCAAACTTGTGTAGAATTATCGCTCTAATCCCATTATCACTAGCATCTGACGCTACTACTATTTTTAGTTTTGGATCATAATGTGATAATGACAGCTCTGATGTTAAAACCTTTTTAATTTCTTCGAATGCCTTTTGGCATCTGTCAGACCAATACCATTTAACATCTTTTTTAATAGGTTGTTTGGGGGTGCTCTTAGCTCATGCATGTTCAGTATATATGTTTGATAATAATTTGAAAACCCCCAAGAACACTTATAATGTTGCAATATTTTCCGGCAGTAACATATCTTTTTATCACCATCGCTCTTGCAAGATCTGGTCAGCGACCCTTTTTATCAATCACTTGTCCCAGATACTTTATTTCTAGCATAAAAAACACGCACTTTTCTTCACTCAGTTTAAATCTATACCCCTTTATCTTCTCAAAAACCATTTTAACATGTTCCTCATGCTGGTGTCTAGACTCACTTTTTATGAGTATGTCATCCAAATACGCTATAGCAAAACCAGTATCCGCAAACATAGTGTCCACCTGTTGAAAAATACTAGGTGTGGCCTTTAACCCAAAAGGAAGTCTGTTAAACTTGTGTGTTTATAGTTAGCAGTTTCAAACATTCCTCATCAACTTGTAAGTACACCTCCGACAAATCAGTTTTGAAAAGAATTTACCTCCATTAAGCTTGGCAAAAATTTCCTCTGGACTTAGCAAAGGGTAATTATATGTCCTCAGACATTCATTCAAACCAGTTGAAAAGTCAGCACAGACCCTTATTTTATTATTTTTCTTCTTTACATAGACAGTTGGCTTTTATTTTATCCTTGTTTATTATAGGTCGACATGCCTGTATATTTATGTCGTCCCTTTCAATTTTTTCTGTGTCTTGTAGATTAATTATCCTTTGGCATTCTTCCGCCATTGTTTGTAAAGTTAATTTAGTATCTTATTAATATTCAAGCTCATATTTCCCCATCTTTACTTGCAGTTAATCCTTTTAAGAAGATTAAATATTTGAACATGTCTGGAGTCAACTTGCTTAGCTTGAATTTTTCACATTCTTTGTTTATGATACCTGCATATGTAACAAAGTCATGTTTCATTCTTTTTCAAATTCAGGTATTCCCAGCGAATGTTAAATAATGAAATCCTTTCACTGAATATCTTTGCTAATAGGCTAATTGTTTCCTCAAAACAAATTTCTGGCGGTTTCCTTGGCAAGATGAAATTGCAGTATTTTTTGTTCTGCCAGTGCTAATTTTCATAAAAGAAGCCTTACCTTCTTTTCATCTGTCCAACTTTTACATTCTTCCTTAAATATTTCTCCATACCTGCTAAAGTATGCTGAAAACGTAATCCCTTCTTCAGGATTATAGACAAATTCCTCTATTGAATTAACTATTCCATCTGCTGAAAACAAACCGGAGATGTTCTTCAACTGAATCAATAATTCTAACAGCTGCTGAGTTTGGTGGTGTTGTTGCTAACAGTTCTTCCATGCTAAGAATTTTGAATGTCTTACTATTATGAAGTGCATAAAATTAGAATCCTTACCACCACTTGTACAAAGTGAGAGGATTTTTTATATTTTCCACTGCGAGTAGTATCTCATCCTCATCGCCATGGTTATGATGTTTTATTGTGATTGCAGACTTCTGGTATAATCATTTAACAACTATCAATTCACCAACACATAATTCTGATGTCACTTCTCGAATGACTTCTAATGACTGTTTTTTACATAGCATCTGCACATACCACACAGCTTTTTTGTATCTCTAGCACATGTGTACTTATACAATTTAGAACCGTCCATTCACGGGGGTGTTCAGATTCCACCACAACAATGTGATTGTCTGTTCGTATTATCTATGTATCTATCAGTTTACCTACTTAACTGCCTATTAACAAATGTACCTATGTATATTCTGTAGGTATTGGGGTACCTCTACTTTCTATGTGTATTTCCTATTTAGTATGGGGGATTTTTCATTTATGAGGACGTACTTCTGTATTTGTCTGAGTGATGGGTCTTTTGGGTGCTTGGACAAAATGCGAATGTTGAGATGGTCAAATGTGCCTCCATGTTGGTCTTTGGCATTTTGGTAGACTATTGAGGACTGTTTCTTCTCATCATATTGCCTCAAGTGTTCGTTTATTCTCTCTGCTATACTTCTAGATGTATCTCCAAATGCATACCATGTTTTTGTCTTTACAAGCACATTCTATGCACCTTATGCTATACTTCTAGGACTCTAGAAGTATAACGGAAAGAATAAATGAACACTTGAGGTAATACAAGAAACAATCCTCCATACTCTACCAACATGCCAAAGACCAACATGGAGGCACACTGGGCCAACTTGACTTCCACATTTTATCCAAACACTTGAAGGACCCATCACTCAAATACATGAATACATCCTCATAAATAAAACATACCCCATACTAAATAGGAAAAACACGTAGGAGGTAGAGATACCCCAATACTTACAGAATATACATACATATGTACATTTGCTAATAGGCAGTTAAGTAGGTACATAGGTATGTAGGTAAACAGATAGATACATAGGTAGACAGATAGACAGATAGGTAAGTACATAGGTAATACGGAATACACACATTCAAAAGAAGACAGAAATACATGACCATACATACACTTACACTCCACATATGCATACACACAAAGACATCCATATATAACAGACACACGTACATAATCACACACTCATATGCAAGGAAGCAGAGCTACACACAAATACACACACAAGCATACAAGCACACAAACACATGAATAAGCAGAATACATACGTACATACATGCATATGTACATACATACACACACATACATACATATGTACACACACACACATACAAATGTGCATACAAAAGCATGCTGGTGTGCACAGACACGCATGCAACAAAATCTCAAACAGACAAAAGGAACACAGCTATGATAACCGGCAGTCAACATCCGTTGACAAGATTGCAAAAATAACAAAAATTTTGGGAAGACACAAATAAAACAATATCCTGCTTTTGCTTATGTGTACAGGGTAAAAAATTAGGAAATTGAACCAGTGCATGTATTGGATAGTAAGGAAGTAAGACTCCTCCCAGACACAACAAATTCACTTTAAGAATCTTGCAAACCAGATACAAAAATGAAGCTAATTAGATTAGAAATTACCTTAAAATATTTCTGCATACTGGTTTTATCAAGAACTTCCACTCTTTCATTTTTCTCTGGAAATTGAAGAAAGTCCTTCTGCAAGAAGATGGAAAAGAAAATTGTACATCATAATAATAGGACAAAGGGCATGTCAACTGCATAAACAGCAGATGAGAGAGAGAGGGAGTATGCGTGTGAGACTATGGCCAAATGATTAGTAAGTTAACTTCACAAGAACTGAGATTCTATATAAATGTGCCCATCTATATAATCACACCAACATAAATATAAGTGTGAGGTATACTCAAATGGTTATTAAGTTCACTTCACAGTCATCGGGTCCTAGTTCTCTCCAACTGTATGGCATCATTGGCAAGAGTTTTACCATAACTTCAGGTGAACTCAAGCTTTGGGAGTGAAAAGAGACAGATATTGGGTGGAAGCCTATTGGTTAGACAAATCCTGCAATTTAAAGACCCAACTTTGTTACTGATTAACTCTATGACTATGTCAGACTTGATCAAATAGACTTGTGGTCAAAGGCATTCTATCAATGACCAGCTTGTCCTTTTTCATTCCGTAGTGTATCTAGGAAGACATTATGCAATGTCTTACTTTTTCAAGGTAGTATGGCTGCAGTATATAGCAGAATGAGTCAATATAGAGGCTACCTTGTAGATGAAAATATGTTGAATCTGTCTGAAAATTATGCAAATAGTATATGTCTGTGGAATATTCAGCCTCTTACTCCATAGCTCAGCAAGTAGGTGGTTTCTTTGTTGAACCACTAAGACACTCATACATGGAAATCCCATCAGGTGAATATAATTCTTTTTTTAAATAAATTGGTCAGAGTAAGAGGAATACTAACCATGACTTTCATACATGCTTCCAAACAGGTGAGATTGAATTGGCAAATGCCCAGCCCTTAAAGGATTCTACAAGTTCAATGTGTGCAGGACATGAGATCAGCAATATAACAGAAAGAAATCTATTAAAAAATGGTGGTGTAAGTAGGGCATTACATGTTTTCCTACGATGCAAATAAAAGCATTCAAGACCCGATGGTGATGGTGGTGTTAAATATCTACAGCAACAAAAGAGAAATGAGCTGAGCAGAGTCCACTGAATGTGTATAACTAAGTTGTGAAGGGTTGAATGAATGCATGTGAGATAAATAACTGGGTGTACCAGAGGTATCAACATAAGTAACAAAAAAAGGAGATACTGGTAGACATGTAGTATACATGGGTGGCTCAAATAACAGAAGTTGACTGCCATAAATAAAGTCTGCCTTGGGCTTCCAAACTTATGCGATCAGAGCTTATCTGGGTCTCCAAGGAATTCAGTTAAGTGAGACTTCAAGACTTCCTCCTGAACAGGTTTCCAGTCTGTCACAAGGTGAACTCCCAACTGCTACTGGTACATATTTTTAGTTAAGTGGGCTGGAGCAAAGAGAAATGAAATGTCCTGCACAAGAATACAATGTGCTGCCTGGTCTGAAAATTAACTCCATGACTAATGATCATGAACCCTAATGACCTAACCACAAGGCCACAAACCTATACTTGACTGCCATAAGGAGAACAAAAATGAAGTGGAGCAAAGAATAAAAACAAGAAAATCATGTGTGTGTGAGTGTGTGTGTGAGTGTGTGTATAACTTTATACAGGAGGAAAAAGATTTTATAACAAAAAGAAACTCAAGAGATGAGCACAATGTACTGTCCCAAAACATACCTTACGGTTATCCCAAACTATATTGTCCCACATTGACAGTTCTTCACAAGTTTTAGTGAATGCAGTAGCTCGGTCAATCTGTGAAATGAAAGATTTTAAATTAGTTTATATAAAAGAAAAAAATGGATATATTTTATAGTTTGAAATAGAAAAAATAACTGAACTATTTTAAAACAGTTTGGTAAACATGAGTTATTAACAGCATTCATGCACACACACACTCACATACATAGCTGTGTGGTAAAGAAGATTGCTTCCAAACCATGTGGTTTCAGGTTTCTACTATAGTTTGAACCAGCCAAAGCCTTTTGAGTGTATTTGGTAGTTGGAAACTGAAAGAAGCCCATTGAATGTATAACGTGTCCCTTGTCATGACATCACGTGATGGCTCTAAATAAGTGTCACCATCATACAAGAGAAGTAGTTCATCTCTAGTCTTCCATGAGGAAATAATGCTTTGCTTGTTAACAGGAAGCCATACAAAATCAGCCTCAACAAACTCTGATACATTCAAGCACGGAGTAGTAGATGTCAAAACAATGATGATAGATTTTGATACAGTTTCTACCGATTCTACCTACAAGGCATTATTCAGCTTAATATAGCAGATGACACTTGCTCAAAGTATCACAAAATCAGGCTAAACCTGAGACCATGTGGATGCAAAGCAAAATTCTTAACCACACTGCCACATCTTTGCCTTCTGATTTATTAAGAAAATATAATCATATTGTCATGGAAATATTGTGTATGTATGGTATGTATCAGCAACCATACCTCCACCTTTGCTCATCATTCACTACACATTCATCTCTACTTGAATCTCTAACCATCTGTTATTTTCCTCTCACACTTTAATGAACATATCCACCTGCCTTCCCAATCCTGTCCATATTTTCTCTTATACTCATCTTCTTGTATCTTGAAAGTACACTGACACCTCCTCACCATCTTTGTTTTCTTTTCACTTTCTCCCACCCACCCTTGTATAATGTGAGGTAGACATGTATTTCCTCTATAGTAAGGCACCTGTATATGTCACTGTACCATACTTTAGCTTCTCAATACCTGGTATAAAGTCATTCCCCTCAAAACTACACCTGTACTCAGTCAAAGGGTCTTCAACAACAAGACTACTATTTGTAACTCAGTGTAAAACACACAGACACATGTAAGTGCATGCACACACACACACACTTATATCATCATCATTGTTTAATTCCTACTTTTCCATGCTTGCATGAGTCAGACAAAATTTGTTGAGGTTTCTTTTCTACAGTCAGAAACCTTTGTCACCAATCCTTACATTTTCTCTATGACCAGACATGCTTTTCACAAAAGACTGGAAACAAACATTGTTTGTATGAGGTGATGCCTGTTTATAATATTCACATGATGTCAAGGCAACACTACACACACAC
Organism: Octopus bimaculoides; assembly: GCF_046866305.1. Taxonomy (NCBI): domain Eukaryota; kingdom Metazoa; phylum Mollusca; class Cephalopoda; order Octopoda; family Octopodidae; genus Octopus; species Octopus bimaculoides. The sequence continues at coordinate 20,149,983 of NC_142948.1, read as the reverse complement.
ACGATGGGCATCTTCAAACCTGGGACTATAATAGAAGACATGTACCCAAGGTGTCACACAGAAGGACTGGACCTGAGTATATGGTCAAGAATCAAGCTTCTTAACCATAAAGCCAAAGATACATACATACATACATGCATGCATGCTTTTATTTCAAACATGTTATATTAAAACATGCTTTTTTTTATGAAGAATTTTTATTGTTTTTTATAATCTTTTACGTTTATCCAAGGATCATATTTATTGTTACAAAAGCTCAATACAAATTATTACCTTCTCTTTTTCATGTTTAAGTAATGGTTCTGTAATCACATTCTTCTTTCCTTGGATATTCTTCAAAGTTTTAGCTAGCTTTTTCTTATTGGTTTTATCTTTCAAAGATTGCACCAAGTCTTGAATGTGGACTTTGCTAAGGTCTTCACAGAAAATAAACCACAAGAAAAGGAACTCATTAAAGCAATGATAAAAACTAGAACACTTTATAAGTATTTATCAAAACATTACTGATATTTAATTATAAACAATCATTTTGTTATTATACACTGATATACTGAATACCAGAGGCACCTGAAGAATGATGGTTGGTACAGGAGCTGAAATATTGTAGAGGAAGATACTGGTTTGAATATATCAGTAAATAATAATTCCTCATCTCAGTATTTATTGCTCGCTATCAGCCATTGCTATCCCATTAGCCATCTATCTTTTTGTCTGTCAGTTTATAATACTTTTTTCATCTCCTTTTCATTTATCTGTCTATTTAACACTATTTTCATCTAACCCCTCACCTTAATCCTTTATTCATCATATTATTGTCTGTCTATCAATCTATAAATCTTCTCTCTTGTTTATATGTCTACTTCTCATTTGTCTACCAGTCTATCTCAATATCTATTAATCTCTCACTCTCAGCCCTATTTACAGCCACCTAACACATTTTTAAATCATTCTCTAGCAAATGCCCCTCTGAAATATCAAAATTCCTTTTGCCGCCCCTAACTACACACAATTTTCTTCCATTTTATGAACTTTATTGAACTGATATCTTGCCTATGACCATGGGAGTTTCTATATTCATTTGACTGGCTAGAAACAGCACAAAAGTTTTCCTCAAATCATCTCCAACCAATTTAAAATCTCTCTTAAACAGCACCCTCTAGAGTCTCTTTTGGTCATAGCTGACCATAGGTTTCTGTACACAGAAAGCCCCTAGTCTAAGAGGCAAACCTCAACAAGCTTTCCTGTGGAAGGCTAGCAGTTGCTCATGCATGGATACCTCTCCTCTCCACATTGTTGTCTGATGTTGTCTGGGAGAGGCAAAGCCAATGAAACATGGAATCAGTACAATTGCAGGAAGTTACTGTCAGAACACAAACAGCCTGAACAAATACTAGTTACCTATCTGACACTCCAGCAGGTTGACTAAGCCACCACTCTGGATTGGAACTTTTTCATCAATCCCTAAAAAATGGGAAGTAAGGTTGACCTCAGAACTAACACTATGAGGCATCCTATCCAACATTCTAAAGGCTCTGACAACTTGCAATCAAATTACACTCTACAACCTTAAAAAAAGAACAATACATTGGATTTAGTTGTAGATACACTGTATCCAAATGAAATTGCTACAGCTAAAAGATCTTTGATCATAAGTTTACTTAATTAAGACTGACCTGGAGCTAAACAATTAAGCCTGCTAAAAATAGTTAAAGATAAAGAGTGGGTAAATGCTTTATAACATTTTAGTTCTAAGTCAATTTTGCCTTTTAGTGACTCTTGTCAAGTACCAGTAACTTTACTAGAGAAAGGAGAACAATTCATGCAACAACTGTTTCTCTTACAAAATAATTAAAAAAAAAAAAGTAGGAGTCAAAAATGGTTTCAAGAGCCAAAATTAAAGAACCAACATAAACAAATCGGTCACCTACCATTTGCTGCTCCAAAGTTGAATTCTGACACATTTTTTCCAACCACAGTCCTCTGGTTGTAGCGAGCCCTGAATGAGAATAATTTACACAAATTGAAAAACTAAATCTATAATGTTTCAATTCTATGAAACATTTGCATTGGTAGAACTGTTAGGGTATTACTAGTATTTAGTTACAGCCCTTTATGCTCCAAGTTCAAACTCCACTGAATTAACTTTCTTTTCCTTCCTTTCAAGGTTGATAAAATGAAGTACTAATCAAGCGCTAGGGTTGATTTAATCATCTTAAACCATCCCACCAAAATTTCTGACCTTGTACCTATGTTCGAAACAATTATAATTATTATTATTATTAGGACAGTGGGTTGGTAGAATCATTTGAGCACCAAACAAAATGCCTTGCCATGTTTCTTCCCACACTTTACATTCTGAGTTCAAATCCTACTATGGTCAACTTTGTCTTTCTGGTCAAATACTGGAGTTAATTTAATCAACTAACCCCATCCCACAAATTGTGGCCTTATGCCTAGGTTAGAGATTAATATTATTATTATGACAACAATGATGATGGCAGTGTTGGTGGTGGGTCTCCTGATTCAATGCATCAGTGGGAAAATTTTCCTTTCATGTAAGGTATCTAACCATTTCATGATCCTCATTTCTAACAAGAACAGACTATTTTATGGGATTTAATTATTAATTTGAAAATTTGAAGGAGGTTTAGTAAAATGACTCCAGTTTTTTATTTTTTTATTTGTTGGTCATTATTTTGTTGTTTAATCCCAGGTTGGTCCTCTTGAAGCAGACCTTTTTGTTTTATGATTCTATTCTTTTACAGATTTCAGTTACTGGATTGTAGCCACTTATTTGGATTTTTTTTCAGTCAATCATAACAACTACAGTACTTATTTCACCTTAGTACTTCTTTTATCGTTCAATATTTACTGTTTGGGTTAAATTATCATTTTTACTCAACACCAGTCTTGTTTTAGCAGGCAGTCTTATTTCAAACAGAAACAAATGTACATAAAACAGCAATAAAAGTTTAAGGCAATTTCCCCTGTTAAATCAGATATTAGTCTCGCAAGCCTTGTGACAATCATATTTATTATAGTTCCCTTTTGAGGCAATGTTTTACAGTCAGATACCCTTCCTTGTCACCAACATCTTTAGCTACCTCTTACACATATATGCATGTGTGTATGTATATCATGGAAAACAAAGTATAAATGTTTTGAGAGAAAAATTGAGCATAAGAGGCATCAGATCTAGAGAGCAAGAAGGAAAACTACACTTGTATGGTCATGTGATGTATATGGGTGAAGATAGCAGCATAAAATGCCAATCCCTAAATGTAGTTGAAACCTGTGGAAGAGATATACTCAAGATGACATGGGACAAAGGCAGCAAAAAAATGACCTAAAGATGTTGAGTCTCATAGAAGAGATTACATAGGACCAAAATGATGGCTGATCTGCTGTGCTCGAGAAGACCTGTTCACCTAAATAAAAATGACACCCAAAAGGCACATTGTTCATGGTTATACCTCTCTCCCTCACAACTCATCTTCCTAACACTCTGCTCTCCCTCCACTTATGTTCACTGCTCACTACATTCTCCTCCCCTCTATCTCCCACTCACCTTTCATACTCTTGCAAACTTGCTTGCATACAATTTGTCCCTGATAAATCTCTCCCCACTGCAACTCATCTTTTTAACCCCTCCATCTGTGTTCACTCACTGCCTTCCCAGTCTCCTTTTGTACTCTCACAAACTTACCCACCCACTCACCATATCCAATCTTCTGTATCACTTTACATAATCCCTTCCCTGTAACTTGAGTGTGCTATAACACATCTTCACTTATCTTCTTTCTCTCCCTTCCCAATTGGAGAAGAAATGCATCTGCTTTACTGCAAGACACCTGTCTCTATTCCTCTATAACACACTAACCTCTCATCACCTGCCACAAAGGCACTTCCTCCCCATTCAATTAAGGGATGTGGTCTTGCAAATTACTTGGTGACCTTACTGGTGCTGGTGCCACATACAAAGCACCCGGTACACTCTTTAAAGTGGTTGGCATTAGGAAGGGCATCAAGCCATAGAAACCATGCCAAAATAGACAGCAGGACTTGGTGCAGTCCTCTGATTTGCTAGCTCTCGTCAAACTGTCCAATTCATGCCAGTATGTTAAATGATGATGATGATAAGATATATACACACACACACACACACACACACACACACACACACACACAGAAAAAGGTTCTAAATTCCAACACATTTTTCTGTCTATGTAATTCCATTTTCTAGATATGATGAACCTGCTGCTGTGGTGCAAGACGTTTGTCCAATGTGTAGCACAATGGGAGTGAACTCGAAACCATGTGGTTGTAAAATGAACTTCTTAACCACACAGCCATAACTTCACAAAAGTATTCCAGTTATGATCATACCAGCACTTACTTTTTTCACACAACACATTATCCAATATAATGTAGAAATAATTTCTAAAGTCTTATGGCATGGTTTAAGAAAAATTTAACCATTTTTCCTAGCTGGTCAAGTAACCATATAGAGATTCCCTTATATGCTCAAGTTTCCACCAATCTTTAATGTACAAGTTGAAGCTTGACATATAAGCTAGTTTTGACGTATAAGTTGATGTTTGACATATAGGTTAACGTTTGTTGTATAAGTTTGATGTATTAATCCTTTAGCATTCACATTATTCTGTCAACAGTAATATTTATTTATTCACTTTGTTTTGAATTAATCATGCATTATTTTGTAGCTATGAGATTTTGATGAACTAACTGTTAATTTTTACGATGGTGCTTTAGGGTCGGTGTGAGAGGCCAGACTGGCCAGTTTGAGCATAAAACAAACAGAATATTTGGGCCAGATATGGCTGGTTTAAAGGCTAAAGGGTTAAGTTGATACTTGAAATAGAGCTGAATAAAAGACAAAATATCTACCAACAGAAATTCCATATCATTCACATATTTTAATGAATTACAATTATTTCAATCGTTGGAGAATGACTGGGTCAGTCAATCTGACAGTTGGAAGTTGTTAGAACTGTAGGAAATCATAAAAGGCGGCATAATGGTCGTTTGCCCGAACAAGCATAATTGTTGGTATCCCGTTGGTTAAAATTACTGCCCATATTTGAATTCTAAACTTTCGTCAAAGAGAATTCTTTCACAAAATACGGTTCTTAGAATTCAGGTATGAGCAGTTACAGAAACCCTGATTTTGGGGAAATTAATCAGTGTTCGTAGGATGTTACTAAACTCCATGACACTCACTCCTTGAGATATTGGCTATTTTTCATACCATGTCTATGATAAAAATCCAACAAGACTTATTTAAATTGTTGTGAGCTCTAGTAGTTAGTATGAAAGATTAGCTAGTGTGAATTTTAAGTAGTAATTCTCTATGACAAAATGATTTTACTTTCCAATTGTACTATAAATGCTAAATGTACATAAATAAAATAATGTAGTAATTATTTTCTCTTTCTTCATGTTCTTCAGCTTGTTAATGAAATTTATCTCTGCAATTATGAAACTGTGTATTTTTTATAGCGGTTAAAAGAACACAAATTTATTTATCTTCAACATACATGCATGCATAAAATGTCCATTAGTGTTTCAGAGTATATATTTCTCACTATGATGTTTATGTAGCTGGAGTCAGGATTTATGTATAATGATAACATTTATAAGTTATAAGTGACATGTTTATCAATATATATTCCTACTTCAAAAGTAAAATATATTTATTATCTAATTCCAAATAGGAAACATATAAAAGTAGTGTTACACAAACAGTAACCAAACCAGCTATAGAACAAAGAGCCTGACTAAATCTCATGCAGTAAACATCCTGCAGAACTTATTAGAGATAAAATAAACCTACATACTTCAGTTTGTGACAACAATCTGATATAAAACCTATTTGTAAATCTCCATCCTAATAAGAACCACTTCTTGCATGATTTGCTTTCAGTTCTCAACAAGACATTAAATACACTGGATTAATTGCTGTTGTTTAGCTTCAAGTCAACTCTAATTGAACAGACTGATGGTTGAAGGTGTTCCAACGGTAATCAGCTCACCTTTCTGTACATCGAAGTCCACAATCATCAAATGTATCCTTTCTTATTTAAGACAGTAATGTAATTTGACTGTTATTTCTAGAAGTTAGAGCAACCATGTAGAAGATCTCTCAATAAAACAGTTATCTGATTATGCAAAATTAACAGTGTACCACAAGCCAAAGGCTAATACAGATATCAGAGAATATAACACCTAGAATAAATGTTCAATTTTGTTCTATCATAAATGATTTCAGTTAACACAGCAATGAAACACAAAAACTCTCAAAGGAAATTAGTATAAATACTTACTTTTTGTGGTTAAGAGCAAGAACTGAGTCTATGAGTCTTTTCCTTGTTCTGTCATCATCCATACCCTACAAGACAAAAATATAAGAAAAATTATAAAACTACTAAAAGACCAGAGAATACATTATTTTTTGTTCTTACTGATGGTATAACTTACCCTCTTCTTTTCGGTGGGTGAGTCCCCAAACATTATAATCTCCATACATTATCAGATACGGTAGCTACAAAATATTCAGACCAGGAAGCACACAGCACTCCAACATTCTAATAGTATTCTGATATTTTTATAATCATACACAATATTCCACATGAATTACAATAATTTCCTAAACACAATATTCCGACATTCCTATAACAGACAGTATCCCAACACAACTGTTTTACATTAACCATTGATTTATTACTGTTGCCATTTGTGATTCCATAAGACATTGGAAAAAAATGAATATGAAATGATGATAATGACAATAAAAAAACCTCCTTGTTAAAAAGTTCAACCTGATGTAACACAAGCATCCTCTGGACAAACACCTACTTGACACACAATCTCTCTTACTTGCGTTGTGACACAGGCATCTTCAGCACCCTCTACAAATACCCTCTCAGCTGTTGCTGCTGCTGGAATACATGTACTATCCTAACTATGTATCACAAGCACTCTTTCAGTTCATTGCTACTGCATTACTAGTGCCCTTCCACTGATTTTATGATAGGAGTGGCTGTGTGGTAAGTAGCTTGCTTACCAACCACATGGTTCCGGGTTCAGTCCTACTGCATGGCACCCTGGGCAAGTGTCTTCTACTATAGCCTCGGGCCGACCAAAGCTTTGTGAGTGGATTTGGTAGATGGGAACTGAAAGAAGCCCGTTGTATATATGCATATATATATATGTATGTGTGTGTATATGTTTGCGTGTCTGTTCTTATCCTCCCAACATTGCTTGACAACTAATGCTGGTGTGTTTACATCCCTGTAACATAGTGGTTCGGCAAAAGAGACCGATAGAATAAGTACTAGGCTTACAAAGAATAAGTCCTGGGGTTGATTTGCTCGACTAAAGGCAGTGCTTCAGCATGGCCACAGTCAAATGACTGAAACAAGTAAAGAGTATCAAATTACTATAACACATGTAACTCTTTTCACTAGTATCTGGCCAGTAGCTGCTGTTCTGACCAGTGCTGTGGAGTTGGAGCCAGTAAAAATATAGTCAGATCAGTCAGGTATGGAGATATGCACCATTGCAGCATGTCACTGCATCCACCATTTGTCAGTATCTGCTCAGGCTGTCATGGGCAATCCTCTGGGCAGTGCCCCAGTCAGTTCCCATGTCCATGAAATACTTCCTCATCCATTGTGACCATGAGGCATGTAGCTGTTCAACACGAACCATCACCAATCCTTAGAGAAGAGAAACTGGTACACAGGATTCAACTCAGAAAATCAAGCAACATAACCAAACAGCCTAAGCTGACACTCCTGAATCATAAAAATAACAAGACATATCCTAGTTTTTGAGTATAGTCAGTGGTTGGATACAAAATCAAACCAATGGTAGCCCATAATCTTGTGAAGCATTGTGGTGGTCTCTAAGTGTCCAAGTCTCACAACTGTAGAGTAACAACAGGAGAACCAAAGACCTGAACCTTTATACTCTTGATATCAGCAGAGTCAAACACCTTTATTCAGTGAGTTAATAACTACACCATTTTCTCCCTTCGGGGAGATGGCCTTGCTCAATATATTGTAAAGGTGTTGGTAGAAACTCCGCATAGTGTACCCAGTGTAAGCAATGGACACAAAAGAAAGTTAACAGAGAAAGTAGTCTTTGTGTGTAGATGTGCAGGTACAATAAACACTAAGAATGTACAGAGAATAGACTTTCTCAAATGCCCAGGGAGATCCTTAGAAGTTAGTACACAGTTTCTGCTACCTAGGGGACCAAGTCAGCAGCGGAAGAGGAATCTCTGAAAGAATAGTTGCTAGAATAAGAACAGGCTGGGTAAAGTTCAGAGACCTACTATCTTTGTTGATAAAAGATGGTCTCTCCCTCAGAGTGAAAGGCAGATTGCTTGATGCCTGTGTATGAACAACTATGCTACATGGCAGTGAAACATGGGCTGTGATTACAGAGGACATGCAAAGGCTTGAAAGAAGTGAAGCCACCATGCTCCACTGGATGGGTAATCTCAGTATGCAGGTAAGACAGAGTGTAAATCATTTAATAAAAAGTTGGATATAAGAGGCATCAGATGTAGTGTGCAAGAGACAAGACTGTGCTGGTATGGTCATGTGATGCATATGGATGAGGACAGCTGCATAAAGAAGAGCTGATTTCTAATTGTGGAGGGAACCCATGGAAAGGGTAGACCCAAGAAGACACAGAATGAAGTGATGAGAAATGATCATCAGAATTTGAACTTCACTGATATGACAAAAGACCAAGACTTCTGTAAATTTGCTGTGCTTGAGAAGACACATCAAGCTAGGTAATACCATAGGCATCCATACATACAGGCATGTCCTTTATGGCCACCACACCATACACAAAATCTGTCCTCTATTAAAACTCCTCCACACCCTCACCACTCTTCTTCATATGCCTATCTGCTCACATTCCATACCCCACACCCAGCCATTTCAGTTCCTCTCACCATCACTTGCTGTCTCTAAACATCTCTCCTTACACTCTTATGGAACATACCCGTCTATCTTCTCTGAACTATTTATAATACCACACACTGCCCTCTCTCTATCACTCTACCTCATTACCTCTCTCTCACCTTCCTTGTCCAATAGACGTAGCCAAGTATCTCCTCTATAGTAAGAGGGCTACCTCAGTTCCTCTATCATACTCTCATCTCTCACCTTATTACAGCCACTTCTCTTGGTTCTACTTCCTCTCTCAGCTGAGAAGTCTTTTGTCTTGCAAGTTACTTGGTGATCCCACAGGTGCTGGTAGCATGTAAAATGCACCTGTGTTGGTGCCATGTAAAGTCACCCATGCTGGTGCTACATGACAAGCCCCCATGCTAGTGCCACATAAAAAGTACCCAAGCATAGAAACCATGCCAAAACAGACAACTGGAGCCTGGTGCAGCTCTCCGGCTTACCAGCTCCTGTTAAACCATCTAACTCACCCCTGTATGGAAGACAGACATTAAATAATTATCATGATGACAATATGTAACAAGAGACATCAATAATAGAATCAGTGTGTAATGTAAAATGGTAAAGCTGGAATACTGTGTCATAAGAATGTTGGAATATTATGGATAGGGCGATGTGCTCTACAGGAATCTGGAGCTGCAAAGTATGCCTCCCCAACTGGTTGGGCTGATGGCACTCGACAATTTTGAGTATTGACTCTAGTCTTGGCTTTAACAGAATTAACTTCTCATCTGTGCAATCTAAGTCCCCACCCATTTGTTCCTTTTGCCATATTGACAATGGTAAACAACTGTAATGAAAAACTTGTATTGAAAAAATTTACTCACCTGAACATCTTCACTGTCACTTATCTCTGCTTCTTTCAAATCATCCTCATTAGCTGCTAATAAATCCATGGTGCTCACTTCAATACTGTAAAACCCACACTAAAACATATGGTAGGGTCAGCTACAACAATAAACAAAGTTTATTACATATACAAGTTTGCAAGAAAATGCATTTTATTTATAGACTAGCAGAGATACCCAGCGTTGCCCGTGTTACATGCAATGGAAGAATTAGACTTTTCTGTTATATTTTCTCTAATGAACTGGAATACCTATAATTCGATTTTCATCAAAATTGCAGATGAGGGTTCTTTCCCTCTTTACACACTCTAAAAAAATTCTAATCATCACACATGTATCCCATACTACTGATCTTATGCGCAGATTCCAAAATTCCAATTTTATGGAACCTGTTAAAAAGATTTTGCTCCTGAAAAACAGAGGTCATCGAGGTCTAAAATATGGGAGTTAAGGCCCTATTGGGGTGGGTGTTTTAATGTCAACCAGAGAAGTCGAATTGTTGAGAATCTTTTTGACTTGGGTCTTATATGTATTGTTCGAATTTCTTTGAAATTGAAAATATATGTATGTTCACTGGGGTTGTAAAAGAGAGCAAAACTACAGGAAACCAAAAGACAAATGATCACAATAAGCAGTCAGCTACCCTACCCTAGTCGTTACTACTCCCCAATGTAGGATTCCATACAAGTGATAG